>NC_140810.1:15205000-15227500 GCF_050613455.1 Vespa mandarinia
GTAATCATTATACTTCGAAGACCTTAACTACTTACGCTAATCTTTGGTATATCTTTTTAGATAAGAGAATGATATATACATATATATATATATATATATATATATATATATATATAAATATATATATATACAAGATATATATACAATGATAATTCACAAATCGTTAATAATAAAGTTCGTCAATTTAATTCGAATTATAAAAATATTAGATTGAATCATATTTCTCAATAGTCCAGTCAATTTTTCTCTCTCTTTCTCTCTCTTTCTCTCTCTCTCTCTCTCTCTCTCTCTCTCTCTCTCTTTCTCTCTCAAAAGAAGTTGAATCTAGAAGAACATTATTCCATTTCTATATTATTCCATTTCTATTATATTTTCATATGGATCGTTAAAATCACGTTCAAATTAATTAAAATAACAATCGTTGGATGTTAGAATAAATTGTTACAATTACATATAAAGAATTGAATTCGAATCTGTGAGAGTTAGAAAGTACACTTATCCAATAATAGCATAAGTTAAAAATAGACATGGCGATTCCTTCTTTTTTATTTTTAACAAAAGTAACGTTTATTCGTGGAAATTCTGTTGAAAAATAATAATCGATTCTCGAACGGATAAACAAAAATCTTTCCAACAAAATAAAGTTGACCGAGGGAACGTAAATAGATACAAAGAGAACAAAGAAAGAAAAAAAAAGATACAAAAAAAAAAAATAAAATAAAAAAAGAAAAAAGACAAGCAAAGAAAATAGAAGAATTTCACGTAAGAATCGAATCTCAATTATTACGATTAACATACTTGAAGATACTATCGTCAAAAAATACGTGAGAATATTTTCGCGGGAATCGTATTTAAATTTCACAGTCTAAAAAGAAAGAGAGAGAGAGAGAGAAAGAGAGGGATACAGGAAACTTTGACAGAAAGAAAAAGAGGAACGATATAATGTTCGCACGTCACTTAACTTAATTAAACGTACTTAATAAAATGTTATAATCTTAATGATACAATCATGTATATGTTTATGCATGAGAATCGCTCTTTCTCTCTACCTCTACCTCTCTCTCTCTCTCTCTCTCTCTCTCTCTCTCTCTCTCTTTCTCTCTCTCTCTCTCTCTCAGTTGAATGAAGAAATAAATCTTAAACGTGCACGCACATAAACACATAAACACACGAGTGTACACGCGCGATTACTAATCCACATATATATTTATATATATATATATATTTACGTACACAAATATAACAATCGTTCTCCGACGTATTCTCAGAGAATAAATAAGTAAGTAGATAAGTAAGTAAATAAGTAACTAACTAACTAATTAACTAAGTAAATAAGTAAGCAAATAAGCAAGCAAGTAATTAAGTAAGTAAGTAAGTAAGTAAGTAAGTAAGTAAGTAAGTAAGTAAGTAACTAAAGTATCTTCTCCGTTCGTACGTTTCGAGCGTTACTGTTTTCGCGGTGGCTTACAGCGGTTTACTGACGTTTACTGGCGCCGAATCGGGAGAGAGAAGACATCGAAGGTAGTTACTCCGCGCGTTCTAAGGTTCTCCAAGAATAGTTCGCGGTCCCTCGCCTTCGGCATCATCCTCGGCCCTCACTGAGGGGTGAGGGGCTGTTCTATATATACACGCGTGAATCTCCTCTTCCTCTAATTCTCCCTCTCCTCCTCTACTACCTCCTCTTCCACCCCCACCTCCACCTCCACCTCTTTCCTCCACCAGCATCATCGTTCCCTCCCTCGTGTACCTTCTTTTTTATATTTCTTTCACTCTTACCACTCATATATACCTTTTTCAATTATCTCTTTCTCTTTCACATAATCTAATCTAAATGTATATTCCTTTGTAAGTACATACATACATACATATATATATATATATATATATATATATATATATACGTATATTATATTTGTAGAAACATAAGGTAGGATTGTAGATGGAGGGTATAGAGTAGTTGTTCGAGAATATCCTGGTGGTGAGAAATATCGTTGCGATACCGTCGATGACTCTTCGTTCACTTACGTAGATTGTTGCGTATCTTATGACTCCATTGACGATGATAGGAGCTGCAAAATAATTCCCGTTGAACCCTCGCTTTTCTTTTTTGTATCCTTTTCTTCTCTCTTTTTTCTTTTATATATATATATATATATATATATATATATATATGTGTATATATAAAATTATTATATTACTATATTATTATATTATATGTATATATATATATATATATATATACATATATATATATATATATATATATATATATATATATATTCAAAACAAATTAACGTATTGGAGAACAATTGTATGTATTAATTAAATAAATACTTCTTGTATATTAAAGAAAATAATGATTTTTATTCATGAAAGAATGTGTATATCCTATCTATTTTAATAATCCATATCCTGGTCTCTTTACTTTTGAGACAATTAAAATACAAACAATTAATTCTTAAAGGAAGTTTTATACATGTAACATTTCTTTTCTTTTCTTTTCTTTTCTTTGAATTTTGTTATTTCTACATTTTACCACAGATTTAATAAAAAAAAATCTGTAACACTATATGTTGTTTTATACTATGTGAAAATCATTAAAGGAAAATTGACCTATTAACACGTATCAACCAGAATATATTGTATACATATATAAATATATGTATACGAAAGTAAGTAAAATAAGGAATGTCTTTGGGTGGTTTTAAAACCGTTATCCATATATGGACTTGCTGTGGAAGTAAATGGACGCCATATATATATATATATATATATATACTCTTGCAAGTTTGAAACTCATCGAGTCTTGTAAACCATACAAGGACGAAGAATGATCTACGCACTTTTATCGTTTCGTTCTTTCGTAATTACCTTCGTAAAACTGTTTTTCTTATAAACTCAAACGACTTTCGATCTATTATTCGAATGACATTCATGATTAACCAAAATTAAATATCGTGAAATCTCAAATGACTTATCGTTCAGAATACGAAATAAATAATAAAAAATTAATAATAACGAATAAATATGAAAGATAATGGAAAAAATGATTAATTCATTTAATTACTTACCTTTTTAATATAAATATCTTTTATCGAGAATATCCATGCGAATGTTATAGAAATGTTTAAGATACTTTGTCAGAACGTTATTTCAAATATTCTTTTTTGAATATTTTCGCGCCTTCTCGTATCTTCAGCAATTTTGTTTCTCCGTAAGCTCCACAGATGGCGCGGAGAATCGTATAATCGTTCATCCTGACAAATAATGTCTTTCTTGGAATATGATATGTCATACTTGATACTATTGATTCCTATAAAAGAAAATGATTTTGCGATGATGTAGTACATATACATATATACCATATGTTAATACAGACATATATATATATATTATATATATATATGTTTTTATATGCATTCAATTGATACATCCGTGATAAAAATCGATCGTAAAGTTGGACAAAGAAATGGTTTAGAAATCGATAGGAAATGAAAAGTGACGATAGTGGACAAAGGAAACTGTGAATCGAGCTGTAGATATTTTAGTGAAAAATTGGACGAGTATGAAATCACTTCCGGTTAAAAGTAACAAATCGATTCAGTCATTCAACCTCATTTTTACTAAGAGATCCTTTGTTTCCAACTTCATTTGACTAAATCGATAAAGGGAAAGATATATATATATATATATATATATATATATATATATATATTCATATATATGTATATATATATATATATAAAATTATCTTTGTAATGAGCATGCGAAGAAATATACGAGTTATTCACGAGAGGAACCTATAACATCGACGTATCGAAAAAAAAATGAAAGTAATGAATAATAACGGCTTACCTCGTTCAATCATTTTCTATATCCTTTTGTAAAACTCGAAGCAGAAAAGAGATAAGTTCCACGTCGTTTGACTTACGAGATTTACGAACACACGAAAAATAAGCTACTTTACCGACAGTCCGGCTGGCAACAAAATTCGTCTTTCAAGAGGGACGACGCATCAATGTGGCAAGATTGGTTGGGTGTACGTCGTACGTAATATTGGCGAATGAAAGTTCAAGAAAATTTTTAATCATTGTAAAACAAGTCAACGTATTTTTCTTACGACAAAAAGTGTAAGACTTAATTGTCGATGAGTTGGGATCGTCGGAATATAGAAAAGGTAACGATAACATTATTAAATACAGACTTTGGGTCGTAGTTTTTTTCTAAAGGGGAAAAAAGCAAAAAAAAAAAAAGAAGAGAAAAAAAGAAAAAGGAAGAAAAAGAAGGTGAATGTGAATAATTGTATCGTCCTTGAGTAAAGGATAAAAGGAGGAATAAATACGTGCGTGGGGAAAAAAAAAGAAATAAAAATAATATAGTTATAAAGAAGGAGAAAGAAGGAAGAAGAAGACAAGAAGAGATAGACACAGAGAGAAAGAGAGACAGTGATAGAGAAGGAGAGGGGGGGAAAGAGAGAGAGAGAGAGAGAGAGAGAGAGAAAGGAAAGAGGAAGAAAGGAGTGAAACGGAAGAAAGGTAAGAGGCAAAGGGGGCGCTTGTGTAGAGTGATCGTGCGTCTGCTGCTGGTGTGGTGGTAGTGCGCGCGTTTGTAAGCCCCGAAATTCGGTGATTGAAAAGAGAAAAGAAGTTAAAAAAAAAAAAGAAAAAAAAAAAGAAAAAGCAAAGAAAAGAAAAAGTGGTGCTGCTAAGTCGGCCGGGTTGATAAGAAGAACGAATCGACGGACATAATACGGCGATCCGTGAAGTCCGATGTCTAGTGCTGAGGTGGTGGAGAGTTCCGTTGACCCCCCAGCCAAGAAGCGACGCGTTGCTGCCACAACGGGAGGTGCCGACGACTCCGCGACGATCGCAGACATGGCGAAAAACGGCTCGACATCCCGGGCTCCCGCCGAAATCGACGAGAGTCTATATTCCAGGCAGCTTTATGTCCTTGGGCACGATGCAATGCGTCGTATGGCAACATCCGACGTCCTGATTTCTGGATTAGGTGGTCTTGGTGTAGAGGTCGCAAAAAATGTCATCCTTGGCGGTGTCAAATCTGTCACGTTACATGACGATGCCGTATGTCAACTTTCAGATCTTGGTTCACAATTTTATCTCACCGAGGAAGACATAGGTAAATATTAACGTCGTTTATTATTGTCGAATAATTATTTAAAAAAAAAAAAAAAGAAAAAAAAAAGAAAAAAAGAAGATCATTGAACTCCCATGGACTTATGTGATTATTTTAATTTTAATGGAAAGATTTAAATGATTCGTCTGATAATAAAATTCTGATTCTTTTTTTTGATTCGTTTGTTTGTTTGTTTGTTTGTTTGTTTTTTTTTTTTAGGTAAAAATCGTGCCGCTGCCTGTTGTCATCGTCTTTCAGAGCTTAACAATTATGTCCCCACTTCGTACTATTCAGGACCATTAACGGAATCCTTTATTAAGAAATTTAGGGTCGTCGTTCTGTCGGAAACACCTCTTTCCGGACAATTACGCATTTCTCAAATAACTCATGAGAACGATATAGCGCTTATTATAGCAGATACTCGTGGTCTCTTTTCTCAGGTATTCTGTGATTTTGGTAATTCATTCACTGTTGTAGACACCAATGGTGAACCGCCTGTGAGTGCTATGATTGCTAGTATTTCAAAGGATTCAGAAGGAGTTATTACTTGCTTAGATGATACACGTCATGGTATGGAAGATGGTGATTACGTAACCTTCTCAGAAATTCAAGGCATGACAGAGCTTAATGGTTGTGAACCTAAAAAGATAAAAGTACTTGGTCCGTACACCTTTAGCATCGGTGATACATCAACGTATTCAGAATATATTAGAGGTGGAATTGTAACGCAAGTTAAAATACCAAAATCATTGCATTTTCTATCGCTTGATGAAGCTTTGAAGAAACCAGAATTCTTAATAACTGATTATGGAAAATTCGATTATCCTAAACAATTGCATTTAGCGTTTAAAGCTTTAGATCGTTATCGTGAGAATGAGGGAAGAATGCCTAGACCATGGAATCAGGAAGATGCTGACGCATTTATTGGAATAGTTGAAAATATTAAAAAAGAAACTGAAGATGATATTGAGATCAATAACGATTTAATGACAACATTTGCTAAAATCTCTTCCGGTGATTTGAATCCTATGAATGCTACAATAGGTGGAATTGTAGCTCAAGAAGTAATGAAAGCTTGCACTGGAAAGTTTCATCCTATATATCAATGGTTATACTTTGATGCCATCGAATGTCTACCTAAAGATCAACCTAAAGAAAAAGATTGCAGTCCCCTTGGTACCCGTTACGATCGACAAATAGCTGTTTTTGGAAGACCATTCCAATCGAAGATTGGTAATCTAAAATATTTTGTTGTTGGAGCAGGTGCCATTGGTTGTGAGCTTTTGAAGAATTTTGCCATGATAGGAGTTGGATCAGAAAAGGGTTATGTTACCGTAACAGATATGGACTTGATTGAAAAATCGAATTTGAATAGACAATTTTTGTTCAGACCATCCGATGTGCAAAGATCAAAATCGTCTACAGCTGCAAGAGTTATTACAGGAATGAATCCTGACGTGAGAGTAATTGCCCATGAAAATAGAGTTTGTGCCGAAACAGAAAAGATATACAATGATGAATTCTTTGAGGATCTTGATGGAGTTGCTAATGCTTTGGATAATGTTAATGCACGCATTTATATGGATCGTCGATGTGTCTATTATCGTAAATCTCTATTGGAATCTGGTACATTAGGTACGAAAGGTAATACTCAAGTGGTTGTCCCATTTTTAACCGAATCGTATAGTTCCTCACAAGATCCGCCAGAAAAGAGTATACCAATTTGTACTTTAAAGAATTTCCCTAATGCAATAGAACATACTTTACAATGGGCTAGAGATTATTTTGAAGGTTTATTCAGACAAGCCGCTGAAAATGCTGCTCAATATATTTCCGATTCTCAATTTGTAGAAAGAACTTTAAAACTGCCTGGTACACAACCATTAGAAGTACTAGAATCTGTTAAAACTGCATTGATAGATGAAAGACCTAAAACATTTGCGGATTGCATTGCATGGGCTCGTTGTCACTGGCAGGAGCAATATAGTAATCAAATCAGACAATTACTTTTTAACTTTCCCCCGGATCAAGTAACATCGAGCGGACAATTGTTTTGGTCTGGACCAAAACGTTGCCCTGATCCTTTGATCTTTGATGTAAACAATACTTTACATATGGATTATATCATTGCTGCTGCTAATCTAAAGGCGAAAGTCTATGGAATTAAAACTAATCGGGATCGCGAAGAGATTGCTAAAATTGTTTCTACCGTACAAGTACCAGAGTTTACTCCAAAGTCAGGTGTCAAAATAGCAGAAACAGATTCTCAAGTTCAAGTATCCAATGGCAGTGGAAATATTGATCATGAAAGGCTAAGTCAATTACAAGAAGAACTGCCAAAAGTTGAAGAACTCAATGGTTTATTACTATATCCTCAGGAATTTGAAAAAGATGATGATTCTAATTTCCATATAGACTTCATTGTGGCAGCATCAAATTTACGTGCTACTAATTACAAAATTGCACCTGCAGATAGGCATAAGAGTAAGCTTATAGCTGGAAAGATTATTCCAGCAATAGCTACAACAACCTCTGTAGTAGCTGGACTGGTATGCCTAGAGTTATATAAATTAACCAGAGGTGTTAGAGACTTATCCGTTTATAAAAATGGTTTTGTTAATTTGGCCTTACCATTCTTTGGATTTTCTGAACCTATTTCTGCACCTAAATTAAAATATTATGATACAGAATGGACATTATGGGATAGATTTGAAGTAAGGGGAGAACTTACACTCAAAGAATTCTTAAATTATTTCAAAAAGCATCATAATCTCGAAGTCACTATGCTATCTCAAGGTGTATGCATGTTATATTCATTCTTTATGCCAAAACCAAAATGTGAAGAGCGTATGGGCCTATTGATGTCTGAGGTTGTCAAGAAAGTATCAAAGAAAAAATTGGAGCCACATGTAAGAGCATTGGTATTTGAACTCTGTTGTAATGATGCCGAAGGAAACGATGTTGAAGTCCCATATGTACGCTATACTTTAGCCTGATTCTCCTTGAACATTCACCAGTAAACAAGAAAAATGTCTACTTAATTGACTTAGCCTTAGTGATTTTTACAAATTTCTATTTTGCAATGCCGATACAGGAGGTAATTGATTTTTTTGTCTTTGTATAAGATGTAAGGTTCATAAAATAAGAATACAAGTTTATTTCTTTTGTCAGCGCTTGGTAGCATTTTCAGTGCTTGAATGTATCTTACTCAGACGATCCCCCCCTTTATTTACTGATTTAAACCAAGAGGTTCTAAATTTTGAGATCGTACTTTTTATTATCATACTTTTCTATTATTTTGCTATTCTTTAATTCTAAATTTATCACTTGATTCCTTCATTATTTCCTTTGTGTAATTGATTAAATTAAAATACTTAACTGTCTAAGTTCTAAATATTATCTCACAAAGGACAACATTACAATAAATTCAGAAGAAGAAGAAAAATAAAAAATAAAAAAAAAAGTATAGAAATAAATAGAATTAAAAGCATTTACAATCTCATACGAAACATTCAATGCGAGTTACAAATGTGGGTATAATAATAAATGTGTTAATATTATATGTGAGCTTGAAATTTGGCATGAACTTTAAGTGAGAATATTTTTAATGATTAATATGAAGCTGAAAGAGTGTCCTAGATATTATCAAATTTATAAAAAGATAATCATGAAGCGAACAGTTGTGGCTTTAATGAAATAATAATTAAAAGAATAAATTGTTAGATTTAAAAAGAAAAAAAAAAGAAAAAAAGAAAATAAAAAAAAGGGAATCATCATGGTAAGAACATTCTTATATTATCTGACTTTACTATTTTATATATAACAGTAAATTGTAAATTATTAGCCAATATTTGCAATATATTCTTAGAGAAGGCGTCACAGTTGCAATTAATACATTTAATAGATGTGAACAAAAAATACAGTGTAGAGTAGCGATGATAAAATATCTTTCCTCTTATCTTATTTTTATCTCCCCGCCCCACCCCTCTTTATAATAACAGTTTACGTGTATGCACAAAAAAAAAACAAAAAAAGAAATTATGTGCCCTTTTTGTTAATCCGTTTTTTTTTCACGCTTTTATATATTTAACATGAAATTTCGTACGATTAAAATAACGTGCAGAATGAATAACATTGAATTTTGTCTATATCCGCTTAGTAAAAATCTCATTACGACATAATGGACGAACAATTTGATTGAAGCTGTGCTTGTGATTGATTAAACTTGGTAGATAAGAGAAGAAGAAAAAGAAAAAAAAAAAACAAAACAAAAAGAAAAAAAAAACAAAAACGAAAAATGCGCATTTGAGGAAGCCTTTAAAAAAAATATTTAAAAAGAGAAAAAAATAATTAAAAAAAAAAAAAAAAATAAAAAAAAGAAAGAAAGAAAGGAAACAAAATTACACGTCACACCAAGGATGTCAGGAAAGGAAGATATTTTAATTTTAAAAGAATTCAGATATTTATTGTATTATTTTATCGATAAGTCGTAAATAGATGTGTTTGGATTTCAAAAACATAGAAAATATAATAATGAAATAAAATTGAAAATTTGTGTTAATTTATTTAAATGTTAATTGTTTCTAACTTTTGTTTTTTTTTTTTTTTTTTTTTTTTTTTTTTGTTACGAGAGATGTTAACCGTTTGATTGAAAAATTAAGGTAATGCTATATATATATATATATATATATATATATATATATATATATATATATATATATACTTATTATTTTCCCGTAAGATCGTTTTTATCAATTCTATTAAGCTCAAATAGTATTTCCATACAACTGGATACATATCTTATAAAATACAATCAAAAGAATTGAATATCGTATAAGTCCTCAAAGATATTTGTACAAAGGAGATTAATGTGCATACGTATATTTCAATTTGTTTTGTAACCTTTGAAAATTTATAATGAACAAATTTTTAATAAGTTAATATACGACGTTTCATTGAAAAATTATTAAATCAAATAAATTTGCATTTATCGTATAGCAAGCCGCCCCAATCGTAAGAATCTTTCTAGGAATGACCTTTCATTTGTCCGAATTTCCTTTATCGCGAAATTTATTCTTATGTTATTTTCAATATATTCTTTATTATTATATCGATAAATCCCTTTAATTCCTATATATATATATATATATAGATATTAAAGATATTGGGAAAACAGATATAGAAATAGGATTAAAAAAAAAAAGTATCTACAAATAGGATTTAAAAAAAAAAAAAGAGAAATATAACCGAGTATAAAAGATATTTGCCACTAGAGAGCGCGCAAGTCGCGAAGGAATGGCGGAAATCATGGAAATTAGGTTAGAATTCGTATTCTCTTCGATTAAATTCTAATTTTTGATTATATTAAAAATTTACTAATATGAGTTACACATAAAATGATTATATTTCATATCGTATATATGTGAAACGTGTAACGATAAAAATGAAAGGGATTATTAATCTACGTTATGTCTCATCAAGACAATATCTAAATAAATATGCACGATTATGGAAAATAGTCAATATTCATGACATTTATAATTGTCGTACATTAAATACTACTGTATTTCTAAATTCGACAGTATCTAATGTCGACAATTTCAGTGACAATAAAAAAGAAAAAAGAAAATATTTACCCAAAGATGGATTGTCCCTTCGAGACTTTTTGATAAAAAACAATGAACACGATAACAATGTTTCTAATATTCCTACCGTTGAAAATATTCCATATATTCATAATGTACATGGTCAAAATCAAAAAGGTAAATATAAATAAGGTATGTTTATTTATCTATTGGATTGTTTTTCTACAATAATATTTATATCATTCTTACTCATGTTTCAGTATATTTTGATGTTCATGGCTGTGCAATGAATGTCAATGATACAGAGATAATATGGTCTATATTAAAAAGTCATGGTTATCAATTTACGAATAATATGAAAGATGCTGATATTGTGCTTTTAGTTACTTGCGCTATTAGAGATGGTGCGGAACAAAAAATATGGAATAAGTTATTTCATTTAAGTCATATGAAACGAAAAAGGATAGAAAAAGTTCCTTTAAAAATTGGATTATTAGGTATGATCAATATATTAAGAGATACTATGATTTATGATCGTCCTTTTATTATTTGTTTATGTGATAGGATGTATGGCGGAACGTTTGAAGCATAAAATATTAGAAAAAGAACATGCAATAGATGTGATTGCTGGTCCTGATAGTTACAAGGATTTGCCAAGACTTCTGGCAAAAACCGATAAAGAAACTGCTATTAATGTTTTATTATCGCTCGATGAGACTTATGCAGATATCTTACCTGTTAGGCTTGATTCAAATTCTGTCAGTGCATTTGTGTAATGTATTTGAAATTTTTTAACATCAATTACATTATCCAATTTCCAAACAGAATTTAAATTTTATTATAATTTTATTATTACTTGCAGTTCCATTATGCGAGGATGTGACAATATGTGTACATACTGTATAGTACCATTTACAAGGGGTAGAGAAAGATCAAGACCTATTGATAGTATCATTAATGAAATTCAACATTTATCGGATGAGGGTATAAAGGAAGTTATTCTTTTAGGACAAAATGTAAATAGTTATAGAGATTTATCTCAATCAGATTTTTATACACCTTCAAACATAGAAACTAATCTTGTTAAAGGATTTAAAACAGTATATAAAACTAAAAAGGGTGGATTAAGATTCAGTGATCTGTTAGATAAGGTATCTCTAATTAATCCAGAAATGAGAATAAGGTAATTATTTTAAGATAGATATTTTAATGAATAATAGAAATGATAAAATGATATTTATTAAATTGATTTTTTATCAGATTTACGTCACCTCATCCAAAAGATTTTCCCAATGAAGTACTCGAATTAATAGCAGAAAGGCCAAATATTTCTAAACAGATTCATTTACCTGCACAAAGTGGTAATTCTGCTGTATTAGAAAGAATGAGACGTGGATATACAAGAGAGGCATATATTGATCTTGTAAATCACATACGTGATATACTACCGGAAGTCGCGTTATCCAGTGATTTTATTGCTGGTTTTTGTGGGGAGACAGAGGAAGAATTTCAGGATACTTTATCATTGATCAAATTAGTCAAATATAATACTGCCTTTCTATTCGCGTATAGTATGAGAGAGGTAATCTGAATCGACTAATCAATATATGCGAAGATAAATATTCATTCATAAATATTTGTTGTACAAATATAGAAAACGACAGCATATCATCGATACAAAGATGACGTTGAAGCAAACGTTAAATCAGATAGACTCCAAAGAATGATAGCATTGTATAGAAAAGAGACAGAAAAATTGAATGGTATATACATAGGTCAAAAACAGCTTGTACTCGTGGAAGGTGTAAGTTTTTCTTTTCCTTTTTTTTTTTTCTAACAGATATATATATATATATATATATATATATATATATATATATATATATATATCAGTACAATTGTGAAAAATATTTATTAGATTGAGATATGTGTACATTTATTTTTGGTAGGTGAGCAGGAAGTGTGATCAGAAACTTCAAGGAAGAAATGATAACAATATAAGAGTTTTACTTCCTTGTGCCAGTATACCTATCAGTGAACATTCAACTACTAAAAGAAAAATAGAAGCTGGTGATTATGTAGTCGTGAAAATTTACAAATCTAATTCAATGACATTAATGGGAGATCCTCTTTATCACTCTTCCATCTCTGACTTCACTTCTGATACTGAAAAAACGAAGCATCGATATATTCTTTAATGTGTAATAAAAGACACATTGTACCAATTATTAGGAGCATAAAAAATACAATGTCATTCATATATTTCTATATTGCATTAAGATAATCTAAAAATTAGATCGAAGAAAACTTGTACATAGTATGACACACACATGCACACGTAGCGCAATAAATATTCTTAATTTATATATTTTTTTTTCCTTTTTTCTCTCCTTTTTTCCCCCTTTTTTTTTCTTTTTTTTTTTTTTCTTTTGATGCATGGCAACAAACAGAATTAAATTTCTACTGCACACACGACGATCGAAGATTATTCGTAACTACGTTAATATGATGAACAAAAACTCTTATATTTGTACTCAAATTACAAACATTTCGATCTCTCTTTTTAACATAATATTTATATAAAAATATGAACACAGGTATATATATATATATATATATATGTAAAAGAAATCGCTTGTAATTGCTATTATTCTACAAAAATGAGCACGTATTGGACAACGTTTAAAAAATAATGAGAAGGTACGCGAATAAGTCTATAGAAGAGAACGTAGTTGTATGAATTACCTTTCGCTAATGACGAGTTCACAAAATTACGAGCGAGCTCGATTTTGCGTCATCTTTGGAAGTTCCACGTTCACGTTTGTGATAAATCTCGCAAAAAAAAGAACAATAAAAAAAAAAAAAAAAAGAAAAAACAGAAGAAAATTACATTAAACGAGACTCGCAGTTCCTATATTAATGACAACATTGTCTGCGCCTCTTTCGTATACAGTTAAGTCATGTCCTCTTGGTTGTTCCAATAAGGCAGCCAATTGTTCTCCACTTGGGAAGGCACCTCCTTGGGAAGGTGGTAGAATAACATCGCATTCTAATTGTCCTTCAATTTCAAATGTATGTTTCATTTATAATAATACGTTTCCATGAACATTTTGCCAATTTACTATGTGAATTTTCATTACCTGAGAGAGAAGGTGAGGCTCCCTTACTTGATCCATACATACGAGTACTATATCCAGAATCATTATGAGCATCGTGTAAGAGTGGAGTAGGACTATAAACAGCACTACGCGATCTGTAAGGCATCCTGGCTATGCTGTCGTAATGAACATCTTCTTGTATAACACCTTTGTTCGAAACATTTCCTTTTAGGGCTTCTGGTTGTTCCATGTCATCCTCTCCCTCGCTACTTTCACTGTTATTACCTACATTGGTAATAAGAATGTTATATACGTTAGACATTTATTCGATTTAAGAAAGGATAATTTCGATGATAAAAATAAGAAAAAAAATAAAACTGATGAGATTCTCCCAAATATTTAGGTTACCTTCACCTTCACCATGCCAATTATTCCCTACACCACCCTGTGGTTGAATCCTTTTGTTTTGTGAACATTGACTGTGTTCCGGGCTGGTAGGTTCGCTACTACCAGAACGTTGTCCACGCCAGCCATTATGCATGCCAGGTACTTGTTGAAATCGTTTAATCATCTCATGAACGCTACGACGACTCGGTGACGATCTCCATTCTCCTGAATTTTCTTCGCCATTTTTACGAGTCGCGTTATTTTCTTCCTGGCTAATATTAGTACCCTGTTCCTGCGAGAGAGAAGTCTAAAATAAAAGCATAATGGCAAAGTAATAAATCAAACTTTGATCAGGTATAATGCGAAAAAATGAAAATATTTCAGATTTACCCGTTGCCGACGAGTCTGTTGTCTCGAGCCCATAGACGGCGATGATGCTGCACCAAGAGGAGAGCTACGATCTTGCCTGATGACACCGTCGAAAGTCTCATTCAATCTTGCTGGAACGTCAAGTACTCTCAAGGTCGACCTAGCCATACCCGATCCCGAAGGAAGATCCTTCATCGATTTGCTTAGCCTAGGTATAGCAGGAATATCTAAATCATCAAGACTACCTCGATAAACAGGAGTTTCACCAGGAATTTCAAAGCTTCTATCCTGTGGTCTATCATCAAGTAAATCCTCGAGAGATCTGGCACGAGTAGGAGGTACTTGATCGTCGACATTCGACGTTCTAGCTGGTCTCTCACTGTGCCTACCTCTACCACCACGTGATAATTTCTGTTGAAGATGTTGATGTCTTTCGTCGCAACGTGCTCTTTCAGCTGCTACGCATCTAGTTAATTCGGAAATCTGTCCGCGGGTTCTTCTCTCGAGATTAGCCACTTTCAAATCCAATCTTTCATGTGCCTGATCTATATGTGCCTTCAATTCTGCCTTATCTCTTTCTAACTTTGCCTCCATATGCCTGAAGAAAGGTGCACAATAACAAGTATACCCTACACCAACCGGACCCTTTCTTATGTTACCAGCCAAGTCTAGATAATATTGTTCACCCCTTCCTAATGGGTCAGGTGGTAACGAGTCTAATCTTGGCTGTGGAAAAGAATCTGGATCTGGATAATAATGGCAACCATAAGGTGACCATTGTCTTCCCATCACAGCCTTTTCAAAATGTACTTTGTGAGTCTTTCCGCCGCTACCGGCACTACCTCCTTTGTGTTTCTTTTTTTCCTTCTTGATCGTACAACCATCCCTACTACCACTGGTACCGCTACCAGTCTTTTCCCGTTTCTTTTCGTTTCTATCGCACTTAACAGCGACAGCACTGCCACCACTGCCATCGACCTTGTCGTTACTCGATTCCTCGTCCCGACTTTTGCTACGGGCTCTACTCTTGCTCCTTGCCTTACCGATTATCTCGAGTATCTCCGTCAGGTTTTTGCGACGAGCTATATCCTTCGCTGTCTCGCCCTGCTTGTTTCGCAGCGTCCTATCACAACCGGCTTCAAGAAGTATCCTCGTCAATTTCCGACGGCCCATCGCTGCGGCAATGTGGAGTGCCGTGTCACCGTTCTGCGTGATCGAGAAAATAAATGAGACCACATATTATTAATGAAATTAATTTTCGTTTTTTTTATTAATAGAAATTTTCAATTTTTCCTTTTATTTCTTTTTATATATATATATATATATATATATATATATATATTCTCAAAATTTTCAATGATAATATACAATGACTGTAGAAAGTATTCGTATATTGATTTTCATTATTAAATCGTAAATCGTGTATTACATATATTTTAATTATTTTTCTATCATAGATGATATTATTATATATTTGTCTCAATTTAATTGCAAGTAAAGTTAGTTAAAATTTAATTTATTTTGATTAAGAGTTATGTATATGTTAAAGTTGATCGAAGTTTAAAATTTGAATGTACTGAAATCCATACGTATATATGGTGTATTATTATTGATCATTTTTATTATTGCATTTTTATTATTCAATCATTACGTTTTTTTTTTTCGTCAAATTGAATTTACAAATGCTATGCTCACTTACTTTATTTTGTTCAGAGACCCTGCAGAGCGCCGATATTAAGATACGCGTAACACCTGCGTGACCGTAACGCGCCGATGTATGAAGTGGCGTGTCTCCATACTGAAAATAATAATAAAAAACAAATATATATATATATATATACAGATATATATAAAAATAAAATAAAATTTAAATTATTCCGATATTAAATATGCCGGAGGGAGAAGGTATCGAAAGATAGTCGTTCGAGTCGTTAAACCGGATGGGCCAAGCCTATGAACGTCCACTGCGATTAATGATAGTGATGAATGAATTTAATAAATGATTAATCGAGCATACGATTACGTGGATATTTATGACGATAGGGTAACGTGTATGAAAGAAAACAAAAAAAAAAAGAAAAAAAAAGAAAACAATTTATCGCGTTACCGATAAGTATTATTCCAGTGTTATCGAATAAATTCGTAAATTTAATCGATTATCTTTTCTTCAAGCACGTAACGAGATCGATTCAAATTTTACAAATTATATTCCTTATAAAATATAATTATAAACAATTCCTTTTATCCCGTGAGTATTAAGATTTAATTGGAAAGAAATAAACGGTATAAACGTGAATCATTATAAAATTGTTAACAAATTCATCATATTAGTAAAAACGCTGAAAATATTAATGTAAATCAACAAATACTTTATTTGGTATTGTAAATTTTGTTTCTTTTTTCTTTTTTTTTTTTTTGCACGAAATTCAATTACAAACAAATAATTCCAATAAAACATGAATCATTATAAAATCATTAACAAATTCATCGCTTAGGTGAAAAAAGAAAAAAGAAAAAAAAGAAATGAAAATATCAATGCATTTGGTATTGCAAATGTTTTTTCTTTTTTTTTTTTCTTTTTTTTTTCCACGGAATTCAATTAGAAAAAAAACACAATATTCCAATAAAACATGAATTATTATGAAAAAATGGCTTTATCATACAGTTAAAAAAAAAAAAAAAGAAAAAGAAAAAAAAATAAAAGAAATGATAATAACAATGAAAATGTGAAAAATGTGTAAATATTTTGTTTAGTTCATTGAAAATTTTTCCATGAAAATTAATTCAACTAAATGATCATTCAAATGAAACATAAATTGTTTTACAATCTAATAATAAATAATAACATATGTATGCCAAGGGATTAATTTCAATTGCCAAGGGATTAATATTAAATTCGTTGTAGATCTAATGTCATAGATGATAATAAATTAAAAAATAAGAATAATTATTAAAGTTATTCTGTTATATAACATACATTGTTTTGAAGATCGGGATTGCATCCAGCTAGAAGAAGTTCTCGACAGCTTTGGTTATGGCCATTTTGACAAGCGAGGTGAAGCGGCGCAAATCCAGCTAGATTCCTCGCGTGCAAAGGAGCGCGTTGAGTCCCGAGGGCCTTAGCCAAAGCAGCAACAGTCCGGCTGTATCCTCGCCATGAGGCTTCGTGCAAAGCCGAGTTTCCATGCTGAAAACATGCATGCAAATTTCTCTTAGCACGTTCCCCATAAAGTCTTTCTATGTGAAACAGACTAATCGATAAGGATCGATTCGTCCTCGCTGATATTTTTATTTTTATTTTTATTTATTTTCTTTCTTTTCTTTTATTTTTTCTTTTTTTTTTTCTCTTTTACCAAGTCGGTCGACCTTCTTTATTTTTTTTTTCCTTATTTCTTATTCAAAAGAAGAACCTTTCATGACCCGAACGGAATTCATCTTCGGGAGAAAAGAAAAAAGATTTATTCTTACTTTCTCGATACTGTTTCGTAATGTTCGAGTTTTTCAATAATTTTTAAATAAATAGATAATAAATAGATGATATACGGGATGGATCAAAAATTTCTAGGTTTGTAGTTTTATAATCTAAAAAAGAAAAAAAAAAAAATAAGAAATAATTGTAAGTTTTTACGATTGATAAAATAAATTGACGAGCCTCGAGAAGAGAGTTTTATAATAATCACCTAAAAACTCATTGTTATACTTCGCTTTTTATAAAAAAAAAATATATATATATATAATAATAATCTTGGTGTATGTATCAATATGATACTGTATTTATCCGATTTTTTGTACATTTAAATAGTATGCATATATATATATATATATATATATATATATATATGAAGTATATTACATATTATAGAATTAAAATATATTTAAATCGGATTTAAGATTAATTAAGAAACATTAATTTTTTTAGGAAATATTTATTAATAATCTAACATTAATAAGAAATATCGTATACATAGAAGAAGATGTAAGATAAATAATGACTAGTTAACAATTTTATTTATTCTATTAGTATTAATTTTTCATTTCGAAAATTTAAAACGTGATTGTAAAAAAAAAAAAAGAGCGAGAGAGAGAGATAGAGAGAGAGAGAGAGAGAGAGAGAGAGAGAGAGAGAGAGAGAGAGAGAGAGAGAGAGAAAAGAAAAGAAGCAATAACTTTTAACTTTAAATTGGTTGTATGATATGACAAAAGAGAAAGAGAAAGAAAAAGAGAAACTGAAAAGGAGTATGAACTTCCTGGTTGAAGTAACTCTCTTCAAGTGCTAAAAGCATCAACAGATTTATGCAAATAATAGATCCTTCCACTCCTACGGTGAAGGATACCAACCTCGTCGTAAAATACTGCCACGGTTACACCGCACTAAAATCAAGAGTTTCGTTTACGAGTCTGTTGTTACCAATGGTTGTGAGCCTTACATACTCTCTCTTTCTCTCCATTTCTCTCTCTCTCTCTCTCTCTCTCTCTCTCTCTCTATCTCTTTTTCTGTCTCTGTTTCTCTCATTCTTACTTTCAATGGAGTGGCTGAGTTTAATCATGTCCGCGGACGTTATCAGCGTACATCATGGTCGTCCATTCAGACGGTAATTTATCACGTAATGTCTCCTTCGTAAAACAGCATCGTAGTCTCTTACCTACGAACCGGTTGCAGGTGAAAACGACTCGTGCTGCTGGTCGTACGTGTCACCCTGGGGTTAACGATGATTCTTCCCAAGGCAAAGGACCAACATCGAGAAGCTGAGCTTCTCTTTGCGTGGCTAACGCAAATCTAAAGAATCTAACACGTATCCGTCGATGTTATTTTAAGGATTACGATATTACACATTATTTTTTCTTATTTATATATATATATATATATATATATATATATATATACATGTATGTGTGTGCCTGAATGTATGATGATTCCATGTAATAAAAAGATCCTTCGTAATTAGAAATTACTTCGATTGCTAGTGTCGATCGTTCGAGCTTATTCGAGACTCTCGACACCAATGCTTGCCGACGGCGTCCCTAATGACATCCGTGACCGTTATCATCCTTACATCGACTTCTCTCATCTTCCTAGTCATTTATCAAGCGGTGTCTTTGAATAAAACAACGTAGTAATCGAGCACAAGTCACTTGTAAAGATTCTTTTTTTTCTTTCATCTCTTTCATTGCCTATCCGAAGAAAAATATATTCGAGGATATTGACGGTCATTCTCGAGTAGTAGTAGTAGTAAGAGACAAAGGAATTAACTTCGAAAGTTTTCTTTTTCTTTCTCTTTTTCGCTTTTTTTTTTCTTTCTTTTTTGTTTTCTCTCTCTCTCTCTCTCTCTCTCTCTCTCTCTCTTTTTTATGAATGTTCAATAATTCACATAATTTTCTCTCGTACACTTATTGGAAATATCCTTGATACTTGTACGTTGTAATTGTTAATATTTTTTCTTTTTTTTTCTTTTTTTCTTTTTTATTTTTTTTGGATCTATCAGTAACACCAAAATCGATATATAATGCAAAATGAAATAATTTTAATTACACCCGATACGTTTTGTGATTTACGCGGAAACTTTTTTTCGGTGGTTTTCTTTTTTTTCTTTTGTTTTTGTTTTTTCTCTGTGTTTCTTTCTTTTCATGGAGGATTAGTAAATAATCGTCCTGTTTACGCGCTCATTATTACTTTTCTTCTTCTTCCATTATCAGTGATTATTCTTTGTAAAAAAAAAAAAAAAAAAAGAAAAGAAAAAACTATAGTTTAACCCAACAAAGTACTAAGAACTAATACTTAAGAAAATTGACTGATTGCGCCGTGATCGATGGAAAAAGTTGAGACTAATGCAACGGAGTGTTGGATCAAACAACTGTAAAAAAAAAAAAGAAAAAAAAAAAAGAAAAAAGAAGAAAAAAAGAAAACGGTACTATATAATCGATTGCGTCATAACTTATTTCTTTATTACTTTGTGATAATGATCAAAAGATAAAAGGTCAACGCGATATTAGATTCTTAGATTTCAATTTATACATTGACAATGAATAAAATTTATTACGATTTCATTTTTTTCTCATCAGATCTTTATCAAAAACTTCTTTTCTGAGAATATATGAAAGAAATCTTTTTATAATTTCTTCGATCTATTTTTCTTTTTTTCTTTTTTTTTTTTTCCTCTTTTCGATTCGATCTTCGGTCGACTCTTCTTACGTGCTTTTCTTCCGCGTAAGGAAGAAAAAAATAAATAAAAAAGGGAAAGAAAATAAACAAAAAGAAGAAGAAGAAGAAGAAGAAGAAGAAAAAAGAAAATACATTGAAACAAATAATCCGCGTAAATCGAGAAGTCGGGGTTGTACTATGTTGAAAGATAGAATCAAGGATTCGAGTTCCTTTTAAACGTCCATCTAGAATCCAATCCTTCGAAGGGATCGTTCGTAGAGTTTTCATCGAGTCCGATATATCTCCTGGCACTCGTCACGATCGCCATCTTCCTTTTCCTCAGCTAAGAAAGTCTAATGGAGACGTGAATACTGAAAGATTTACTCTCTCTCTCTCTCCTTCCCTCTCTTCCTCTCCTTCTCTCTTTCTCTCTTTCTTTCTTTCTTTCTTTCTCTTGGAAATGTGAATGGCCCTTATCGTGGGCGTCTCCCGTGCTGGTAGGTAACGTCTTGCACTACATCACGAAACGTCTATTCAATTTAGATCAGCCAACCCTCTCTTGGGGCGCGTACGATCGTTCTGTTCTTGGTCGATTCGATCGACCTAAGGAAGAAAAAGAAAGAAAGCAAAAAAAAAAAAAAGAAAAAAGAAAAAAAAAGAAAAAGGAAGATAGAGAGAATAGAAAGGATAGAAAAAAGTCAATGTAACTCTCTCTAAGAGAAACGCCCTTCACTCTACTTGCTAAGACATTTGCTTCGTTAACATTCGAAAAAGATATTATCGATATCGAATCCATTTACTCTGGGGGAACTACTTATAACTCTTACGAATTATGATTCCTTCGAAAGATTCAAGGTCTTTCTTGAGTAATCAGAAATATCAAGGAAGTCAATCTTTTATTTAACTTTAACAAACCGATACTATATAAATATTCTAATATGCTAATATTAGATTAGAATTATCAAAGATTATATACATTTATACAAACACACATACGCAGACTCGTAGATGTACTATATATATATATATATATATATATATATATATATATATAAATATATATATATAGATATCTATACTATCAATATAATTTTTATTATTTTTATAATCAATAGAATCAATATGATTATTAAATAGATTAAAGAGAATATCATCTAGTTTTTCGTATGTAAATGAATTTCTTGTGAAAATGAAAATAAATATAATTCTGAACGTTCAGATTAATATCTTTCTCTCTCTCTCTCTCTCTCTCTCTCTCTCTCTTTCTTTCTTTTTCTCTCTCTTTCTCTGAAAGTTTTTGTAACGAATGGATTAACACAAGAGAGTTCGTTCGATGTTGCGAGAAAGTACAAGTCCAATGAGTAGGAGGTTTTGGGATCCTTGACCAAGATCGAGACCATCTTTCTCATCTCGCATGCATACTCGACGTCATTAACGGACTCGGAATACGCGGCCTTACTCGGCCATGGAGAGAAAGAGAGAGAGAGAGAGAGAGAGAGAGAAAGAGAGAGAGAAAGAGAGAGAAAGGAAGAGAGAGGGGGGAGAGAGAGAGACCAGTTCAGAAAGTAAAACGAAGAAGAAAAAGAGATAGTGAGAGAGGTAGAAGAAGAGAAAGGGGCATATATATATATATATATAGAAAGATAGAAAGAGAGAGGAAGATAGAGATAGAGAGATAGAGAGATATAGAGAGTGGGAGTGAGATAAAAGGACGGGAACAGCAGCAAGCAACAGCAGCAGCAGCAGCAGCAGCAAGCAGCAAGCAGCAACATGGGACCGGTATATACCA
>NC_140810.1:15232500-15242500 GCF_050613455.1 Vespa mandarinia
GCGTACCGAGAGATATACTCTGGACCATCTTGACGATTCACGTCTGTAATACTTATCGACCTATCCACTTATTTTTTAATAATTAGCTTTAATAGTATAGTCATTGATTATAATGAAATATCATCAAATAACCCTTATTATAAATATATATATATCTATATATGATTGTAATGAAATATCGTAAAATAACTCTTAATATATTTATGTGCGTGTATATATATATATATATATATATATATATATATATATATATATATATGAATATATCTAATTCTCCATCTACAAGGTAGATAGCTTTAGACGAAAAAAAAAGAGGTATAAAAGTTCAGGACAAAAATATTATAGAATTTGAAAAATTTTCTACACCGTATTTGCATATTTCGAAATGTATGTAGAAAAAGAATTACGTTAGTTCTTCTTCTTAGTGTTCTTACGAATACTATTGTCGTTATATTAATTAATTAATTAATTAATTTTTTTGTTAATTTTTCTTTTTTTCTTTTTAATATTTTTTACCTTCTACAAGATATCTCTTTTAGATCATATGTTATACGCATATATATATATATATATATATATATATATATATATACATATCTATGAAACACACGATATATATTTTTACGTGGTATAACTTTATAGCGATCGAAGTTTATTTGAAGATAGTAAAGGCGATTCGGATCCGGCTTATTATCGATCGTAGAGCTTTGTGGTGGTATTGTTTTCGTAATCGGTCATGGGGAACCGAACAACGATGAACCGAAGCGTCCGCGCGGAAACGAGGTGAATCCGTTGTCTATAAAACCGCTAACGAGCCGCAGCTGCGAAAACAACGATGTAGTTAATAACCGGCATTGTAGATCATGCCGTTGATTGAACTGAGATATTTCTTTCGTTGTAAAACGTATTAAATATTGTCATATGCTTATATATTAGCTTACGAATTCGAACATTGAATTTTATTTGGTCGTTAATAATAAAAAAGAAAAAAAAAAGAAAAAAAAAAACAGAAAAAAAAGTAACGAGAATAACTGTTCAAAAAAAAAAAAAAAAAAAAAAAAAAGAAAAGGAAAAAAGAAAGAAAAGAAAAAGTAATATTCTGACACTTGTTGGACTCGGATGAATGTTAAAATTAGAATTTCCAAAAAAAAAAAAAAAAAAAAAAAAGAAAGAAGAACTATCGATCTTCAAAGGTCAATTATAATTCAATAAGAAATAGCAAAACGATTCGTTAGTTCGTTCTTTCTTACTATGTTCAATGTTTTCTCTTCGATTCGTATGCGGCATACGATTAGAGAATCGGACAAGTCACAAGGAGCCTCGTAACTTGTATTTCCGTCAGTTTGGAAAGGCTCTTTAAACGCGGAATAGTATAGGGATAGATAGATAAATAGATAGATAGAGAGAGAGAGAGAGAGGGGGGGGGGAGAGGACAGAATGATAAACGAAAGTTGCTTCGTGGCAGTTCGATCGAGGCTGAGGTCTTAAAGATTCTCCTATAAATCTAGATCTCTTGTATCACATTTATCGTAACGATTATCGCGAATCACCTAAGTCCATTGAAGCATTTAAAAAGTGAATCAGCATGAGAAACGATTATAATCTTCTGCAATTTTTTTTTTTTCATCAAATTTTCATCGTATACATTTATCGTCGATTATTTAATAGAAGATATTCATTGAAGATTTTCTATCGACCATTATTCCCGTTGATTTTATCATCGAAAATAATTTTTTGTAAAAAAAATTTCTCCAATCGAATATTTTATCGCCTCGTCGAGAATTATTATTATCGAAAATTCTCGACGTGAGATTTTTCATCGTTGATGAACTCGAACAATAATTTTCATGAAAGATCGTCATACGTGTTTATAGGAAAATTTTTATAAAAGAATTTTCATTAAAAAAAAAAAAAAAAAAAAAAAAAAAAAAAAAACAGTCACAATCAAAAACAAGAAAGAAGAAGTAGACGACGTCATATTTTCCATCGTATGAAAAGATAAAGAAAGAGAAAGAGAGAGAGAGAGAGAAAGAGAGAGAGAGAGAGAAAAAAACAGAAAAGAAAACACAGAAAGCTAAACATGCGAATCGAGTTGGCACGCCTCGATCTTGAGTGGGTTGAAATTATCGGAAGATGTATCACCTTGACCGTCCATACTGGTGCGTACAAACGAACAGAGCTCTTACGTATGTAACGTTTCGTTTAAAAAAACACAAAAGCGCGGAAAGCCGACGTAAACGTCCTATGGCGGTGTTTGCGAGTTCTACCACGCCTACGTGCGAACTCGCTTTACCTTTCTCCTTTACCTCTTTTGCTTCTTCTATATTTATATATGTATATATGTGTATATATATATATGTATGTATCTTTGTATGTATGTATGTACACGTGTATCTTTGCATTCCTCTTTTGTAAGATAAGGACTCGTTTGAAGAAAGTAAATCGCGAAAATGTTAAATAAATTTTATGATCATTGATTTTATTGTAAATTTTTATTTTTGAAATTTTCAAATTGATTAGGATCGATTTAGGATCATCAATTATCATTTAAATAATCCCCCTAAATTTAATAAATATATATATATATATATATATATATATATATATATATATCAGTATACAGTACGTATAAATATGAACACAAGTATTATAGAAAAAAGGAAAAAGAAAAAAAAAATAGGAATCATATAATATAATTATTAGAAATATTACATATTTCTATATAATGATCATACATATATACATATACATATATATATATATTTATATTACATATAACTAATATATTTTCCATTATATATAATATAATACATATTTATATTTACATATCGATAATACTTCGTATTAAAAAATTAATATTATTTTTCAATAGTTAAAAGCATCTTTGATACGGCTAACAAATGTCTAAAGTAGAAAATATATACAAGTGGAATCGATAAAGATCGTACCTATATATAGATTTGAAAAGAACGAGAAAGAAAAAAAAAACAAACAGACATACAGACAGACAGACAAAGAGAGAGAGAGGAAGAGAGAGAGAGAGAGAGAGAGAGAGAGAGAGAGAGAGAGAGAGAGAGAGGGAGAGATAGAAATAGAGAAAGAGAAAGAGAAAGAGAGCTTTCCAGTCAGTGGCAATGTACTCTCTATCGCGTTATCGTGCTCACAACGTCTTTTTAATCTTATCATTGTACAGAACGTTAAAGGCAAACGTGCGATCTATCGTCGGTATCGTATCTAATAAGGCTGTAATTTATGTCGAGTCTTGGAGGGTGGACAACGAGATTTTCTTTGAAAGGCCTCTTGACATATTCTATCTCTCTTTCTCTCTTTCTCTCTCTCTCTCTCTCTCTTATCTTTTCTCGTTGTCCTAACCCTATGGACGTTAGCCAAATGTGGAAAGCGTAGACGTGATTTATGAAAAGGAAACAAGGTACTTCGTGATCGTGTTGAAACGAGCTTAATCGATGTCTCTCTAGTTAGTACCTATATATAACAAGTAGATACTTACATAGTATTTGTAAATGTGAAACGTGAAGTAAATATATATATATATATATATATATATATATATGTACACATACATATGTATATACGTACATACATATGTAATACATAGTGTATAAAGAGAAATAAAACGTAATGGGAAGTAAAATCCATGAGATGTAGTAAATATATCAAAGTACGCTTGAACTTAGATCATTTAAAAGAATAAAGTAGATCTGTATATACCCATGTATGTATATGTAAGTACGTCTATTTATACGTGATAGATTGCAATGATTAACAAAAAATAAGGATAATTATTTTTATATATTTAGTGTATGTTAAAAATAGAATCTGATACATCTCACTTAACTAATATAAATAGATAAGACGAATTAAATATTTTATATTATTTTTTATTGATTATTTTTAATTATTGTCGACTATTATATATATATATATATATATTAGGGGGACCGGAAAGTAATGTCGCTTTCTTAAATTAAATTCAAACGAATAAATTTTTAACAAATTTTTATTTTTAATCACAATCAAATATCCGACATGCGCAATAACGATATTACTTTCCGATCCCCCTAATATATATAATCACGTTTTATATATACATATATATATATATATATATATATATATATATATTATTCATAATTAATCATAATTATTTAATAACTATGATTATTCGTTTGGATATTTTTTGATATTTTTATTAATTATCTGTCGTATAATACATTCGTAATTATTTATTTTTCATTATCGAACATTGGATAACATTATGTAATGCTAGAGGATTCATTCCGTGGAAAGACTATGATTATGATAATTAATCCGACTTGAGATCACATGAGATTGAATGTCGAGTATGAGTCAACACTCGACGTTAATCGCTTTTGATCGAGTCGAGACCGATATCTCGATACTTCACCGTTTAATCCGATTACACGCTTTTTCCTTAGACATCGTCGTTTCGGTCCTTCGATCATTACGATTCTTATTTAAACGATTCGAAAAGTAAAAAAATAAAAAAAAAAAAAAAAAAAAAAAGAAAGAAAAATACGAAGAAAAGAAAAAGATGCGGAAGAAAGGTTGAAGAAAAAAAAGGAAAGGATCGATGAAATATCGCGCAATGATTTTGCATGAATAATATTATTGATTTTGGATTACGTAAGTTAAGTTTCAACGAATTTCGACGATCTCTAATCGCAGAATTAGAAATAGAATTTTGAACGATCTTTAGGAATTTCATTCCATAAGATTATTAATTTATTAACGTATATTGGTTCATAATGTTGTATCGTTCTATGGAATTGAGAATGTATATATTTTTTCTTTCCTATCATTTTTCTTTTTTTTTTCTTTTTTTTCTTTTTTTGTAAATTAGAAAAGAAAACATATTCTATCAGTTTTAAATGTGAATAAATAAATGTCATTTGCATATACAATTGTTATTGAATTATTAATGCTGCTATCATACATGATTATCATCATCATGATCATCATCATGATCATCATCATCATCATCATCATCATCATCATCATCATCATCATCATCATCATCATCATCATCATTATCATTATCATTATCATTATCATTATCATTATCATTATCATTATCATTATCATTATCATTATCATTATCATTATCATCATCATCATCATCATCATCATCATCATCATCATCATCATCATCATCATCATCATTATTCTTTCTTTTTTTGACGCAATTATAATAAATACAAAGATAGCAATAACAATAGTGTTCCGAGAGTATTTGTTAAAATTAGAAAAAAAAAAGAAGAAAAAAAAAAAAGAACCAAGATACATTTTAAATATCAGACGATCGATTAATCTTATACCGAGCTAATGGATAATTTCGATAAAAATATTATCGAATTATTAATAATTATTATGATTATAGATATTATTATCATTTTTACAGACACTATAGATACGATGATAAGGAGTAACAATGGAGTCCCGGGAAGAATTAATAATTACTCGTATTAGATACGCCGACTCTCTCCTCTCTTTCTCTCTTTTTTTCTCTTCGAGTGAGATCAAAGATAATACCAGTCGCGATTAGATCGAATTAGAATCAAATTGCGTTATTTAGATAAGACTGGTATACCCCAGGATACCGGGGCGTCCCGACGTTAATCGTCCTGGCGTAGACAGACGTTATACGTCTATGATGGAACTACTTTACTTTTTTTTTTTTTTTTTTTTTTTTTTTTCTAATTATTTCAACTCGAACCAACTTGAAGAGATCGGTACCAACTTGATACAGGCTTTACTGGTTCGTCTCTCCGAACTATATTCGGTTCGAGAGAAGCGCGTAGGTCGATTCGAAGGGGCAACATACATAGGCGTGCCGCGCGTTAACGCGTGCCTTTCTCGATGACCAATGTGTCGTTCAACATTCCATCGTCGATACCTCGAAATCCTTTAAGGAAGCGTGTAAAGCTTATAAAATGACATCTTATATACTTCGATCAACGAAAGTGCCTCTTTGAATACGAATATTCTTTCCTTTTTCTTTTTACGATGTAAAATTATTATTATTATTATTATTATTATTATTATTATTATTATTATTATTATTATTATTTCTTTTTCATAAATAAAATTGATATTTTTATTTTATCTATAATTGAGTAATATATATTAAAATCATAATCGTCAATATTATCACGATTGATTTATATATATATATATATATATATATATATATATATATATATATTATATATGTATTATAGGTAATATGTAATTTAATTTCATATTCGATGAATATATTTTATAAGATGATCAAAATTCCTGTTGGAGGATGCTTGTAAAGCTTATAAAATGATATTTTATATATCTCGATCATCAGATGCGCCTTTTTTTTTGAATACGAATGTACTTTTTTTATTTTTTTTTTTTTTTTTTACAATACGAAATTATTATTATTATTTCTTTTTTTTTTCTCGAATAAAATCAATAATTCGCTCTCTGAAATTGAGTAATATCTTTCGAAAGGAATAATGTCTCTCGAAAGTTATTTTTCTTTCTCTTTTTGTTTTTTTTTTTTTTTTTTTTAATCAGATGTATACATTATAGACAATATAATATAAATTAAATTTTATACGATGAGTATATAAGATGTCCAAGTAAATACATTTAGAAAATGCAATTTGCGATACGATTTTTAAAAACGATATTATTATAGTAATGTATAATTTAGATTATGTGTATATATATGTATATATATTTTTTTTTAAATAATATATATATATATATTTACAGATCGAAATAAAAGAAAAGCATTAAAGGAAAGATCGAAGGACGAAAAGGATTGCAAGTAAGGTTTTAGCCTCTATTAGCTTTATTGCTATCGGATTCTGCGAAGTACTCGAATTGAATTCACGGTATTTAGATGTCCTCTTTCTTTCTTTCTTTTTTTCCTTTCTTCCTTCTTTCTTTCTTTCTTTCTTTCTTTCTTGCATTTTCTTTTTTTTTTTTTTTTTTTTTTTCTTTTCTTTGAGAGAAGACGAATTGCTTTGCAGTTGTACAATCCCTGCACTCTCAGACTGTTGCATGGAAATCGTTCGCTTTTGGTATGCGTTTATACGTGTACATTTTAAATGTAGAAAAGGAACAACAGAGATAGTGAAAGGGAGAGAGAGAGAGAGAGAGAGAGAGAGAGAGAGAGAGAGAGAGAGAGAGAGAGAGAGAGAGAGAGAGAGAGAGAGAGAGAGAGAGAGAGAGAGAGAGAGAGAGATAAAGTGAGAGATAAAGAAAGGGAGAGAGGCATGGAAGAACGATGGAGGGAGAGTCTGGAAGAGGAGTTAGGGGGTGCGAGGGAAGAAAGGGGTACAAGAAGAGAAAAAATGCATGATACCGCGAAGAATTTGCCGGTATTATTCAGTGTGTGCCGAGGGAAAAATACTTGGCATTAATCTCGCGCGCCTCGTAAAAGAAAACACAAGAGAAGATATCACCTGCTCGGATATGGCTCGAGCATACATACGATTGAGAGAAAAAGACAGAGAAAGAAAGAAAGCTTAAATTTCCATATACGAATAAACCGGATTAGTTGCAGCTGTTTGTTAGATTTAAGGTATTTAGTAAGAATTTCTTTAAAATTCATCGTACGAACGAACTTTTCATTTTTCATTAAAAACCAAAAGAAAAGAAAAAAAAGAAAAACGAGAGAGAGAGAGAGAGAGAGAGAGAGAGAGAGAGAGAGAGAGAAATTGAAAATTATTCTATTTAATCAAGCGATCTATTTAATCATGACAGCTTTTAAATAATTTCTAAATAACGTTTTATTCATTCATTTATTTCATCCAATCTTATTAATCTCGATAGATATTAATAATTAATTATTCGTTTGGTCTTCGTTATTCGAAAAAGAGAAGAAACAATAAAAAAAAAGAAAAAAAAAAAGAAAAAAAAGAAAATAAGAAGAAATTCTGAAATGATGAAATGGATTTGCGATGGCAATTAAAAGATTCTGTATTTCATTAACGTGAAATTCGATGACTAAGAGAAATAACAGTGGATCGAATTGATATAAAGTCAGAATTATTTTCAAAGAATATGGGAAAGGAGAATGGGGTAGTCGAAAGTGGGTAGTAAAAGTCATTTTGACAAACCGAAAAAGACATTCTTCCGCGGGAGAGATTTTACAACGGTGTAAACAAGACTTGAGAGGTACCATAAGCCGGGAAGCTCACGGTTCAAGGCTCGCGGGTACATTCCTTACTTTACCACTCTCTTTGCCTCGATCCGGACGATGGACCGAATACTTATGTATCTCGCTGTCCAACCAGCTATATATATATATATGTGTGTGTGTGTGTGTGTGTGTGTGTGTGTGTGTGTGTGTGTACACATTAAACTGATCTTTATACTCTACGTTCCTCTTTCTCTCTTTTTCGCACGCTCAGAACTCTTCTTCTCTTTTTCTCCTTTCTCATTCGTTTCACATTCGTTTACTCTTATTCGAATTATCTTAGAAATTTTCTTAGATCGAATAAATTTTTGTTTCATTCATTATATATATATATTTGATTCATTAATATATAACATTTTTATGCGTAGAATTTTTTTTCTTTTTAAATTATCCATACAAAAAGATACTTTGCACGAGATTTGATATTATCATATTTTTTATTTTATAATTTATATATATATATATATATATATATATATATATATGTTCTTATTCGTTAAGATGTTTTTCGATTATTGATTATTTTAATCAATAGAAAGATCTTCTCATGAACGTTAGATGAAAAACATTACGATCTATCGATACACTTTCTCAGTTCCACTGGTTGTCCTCTTCGAGACTTTACTTCTTCCGTGTATATGTGCGATATCCCTTACATCGACATGGAACCGATATAATCGCTTCTCTATGCAAATGCTCTATTCCAAGTTGCGTATCTTCCTTCTCTTACCTCCCTCTCTTTCTCTCCCTCCCATTCTCTCTCTCTCTCTCTCTCGTTCTCTCTCTCTCTCTCTCTCTCTCTCTCTCTCTCTTTCTCGAAGTACCTCTTACGATGTTCATTGTGAAAGGAAATCCTTGTTTTTTAATTTTTTTTCTTTTCTCCTCCTGTTTTTCTTTTTTTCTTTTCTTTCCTTTTCATCGGACATTTTTAAAAGAAAGATAAAACCGGAATAACGAAGCCAAGCTTGGGCCTACGAAGCGGTGGGTAAATGAATTACGAGTCAATTGTGCGAACGATTATCTGTTCGTAGAAGCAACCTGGATGCTTCGGCTTATCTACGATTATTCGTAGATCGGTCTACATCGGGAATCCGAAGTACAACGCATACATATCTACCTATATGCTTACTAACAGCTACCTACGAGAAAATAAGGAAGAGAAGAAATAGAGAAGGGGGAGAAGGAGGAGAAGGAGGAGGAGGAGGAGGAGGAGAAGGAATAGGTACGCTACGCTGTTCAAAGGAGATCAGCGGGGATGCTGGGATCTGTATTGGACCACCGATAAACGACGTTCCATGACATATAGGATTACCTTAAATGTTCTCGAGAACTAATAGTGATGATAAATCGTCGGATTGTCAAGAGAAATATGGACGAGAGATTAGACGTTTATAGAAGTGGTAGAAGGGTGGTGGATCGGATATATTGAATATAAAAAATTTTCTTCTTCTTTTCTTTTTTTCTCTTTCTTTTTTTTTTTTTTGAAATATTAATTTATAGAGCAACGGGCCGAAAGTTCTTATGCATGAATTATAAATATTTATCAAGTGATTTTAAAGATCGATTAAATTTTTTACGAGACTATCTTTTATTTTAGGATGCTGATCATAGTTGGATCTTCTAATCAGATTTATCGTTTTTACAATTTGCCTGGATAAAATAACGAATCAATAGATAACGAATAATTGTTTTGTAATATATAATTCAATCTTTTATTTGAAATATTTCTTGAAATAATATCAATGATCAGAATCGATTTTAATAACGTATATATATATA
>NC_140810.1:15247500-15250000 GCF_050613455.1 Vespa mandarinia
AACGAAAGCAAAGAAAAAAGACCACAAGAAACATGAAAATAAAAAAAGAAAGGAAAAAAGGCCATACTAAAACGGAAAGATAATACCAAGAGAAATCAAATCCTATTGTTCAGAGATTTGTGACTGGACTTCTTTATTTCCTTGTCCCTGTTAGTTCCTTCCTTTTGCATCCTTCTCCCACTCTGGATACTTCCTTTCAGAACCAAGGTCAGACCATGTTAGGCATAGTATGATAGTAGCTTTCTTCAAGCAGCCATTTTTTTTTTGAATCTCTCTCTCTCTTTTTCTCTAACGAAATTACATTATGGTATTTATATTATATATATATATATATATATATATATATATATAAAACAATTATATTATATATATAATAAATGGTAATTATATATATATAATATATAAGTAGGTAGATCGTAATATTTCTATGCAAGAAAGAATGGTAAAAAAAGAAAAGGATCCATTAGTAAAGATCGACAGATTATTATCTATCATTTTTTTTTTATCGGCCTATCATAGAGGTTGGACATTTCTTCTCTCTCTTTCTCTCTCTCTCTCTCTCTCTCTCTCTCTTTCTCCCTCTCTTTTTCTGGTCTTCGACTCGTCAGATCTCGTGGCTTCTCGGTTCGTTTCACTTGGTTTCTTGGACACCGAGAGCCTTGCTGATCCGCACTGTCATCCGATACTGGCAGCTTCCAGCTAGTTTACTCTTCGAGAGTCGATTTCTTCTTTCTGCGGCTCCCTCGTGTCACGTGGACGAAGCCTCGGATTACGAGAAGGAAAGGAGGCCGGTCTCGTATTCTCGTTCGTGCTTCGAATCGAAGCAAGAAGTCGACGCGTGAAACCTCGAGGGTAATCGACGTCCTAACAGGACGACGGCTTCGAACTCACCGGTATCGACAGGATAAAGATACTCTATCGATGAAATGTATGTGTGCTTCTTTCTTTCTTTCTTTCTCTCTCTCTCTCTCTTTCTTTCTTTCTTCGTCTCTCTCTTTCTTTCTGTATTTGTGTGTGTGTGTGTGTTTATATACGATCGATCGATCGATCGATCGATCACCGATACGCTGATTAAAATTATACAGGAATTTATCTCTTTGCGTCCTTTTGTAAGTTACAAGATTCATATCACTTTTCATTAAATACGATTTCATTTATCCTTTCATTTCTAATGACAATTAATCTATTTTTATAAAAGTGCAAAATAACTCAATTTCTTTTTTCCTTTCGGATTTTTTTGTTTCTTTCTTTTTTCTTCTATTTCTTTTTTTGTTTTTCTTTCTTTTTCTTTCCCCCACCCCCTATTTTTTTTTCTTTTCTTCTTTTTAATTAATAAGAAAAATTGTAACTTGACGTTTATAAAGACGTACGTTATTTTACATGTAATATCGTATTTTGTATGAAGTCTAATTTCTCCCGTTTCACTTATGACAATAATTATGCAAATATAAGTATGAGACAATACGTCTCAGATATTTCAATATTTGTAGAAAATTAAATATCTTCCTTTTCTTTTTTTTTTTTTTTTATAGTAAACAATAAATCAATAGTTCGTCCTTTCATCTTCTTTTTTTTTACACTTTTTTCTTTCTTTTTCTTTTCTTATAAATTAATATAAAAAATTGTAGCCTGACGTTTTATTAACAGGACGTACATTTTTTATTTATAATATTGTTAATTAAAATTATTATATCAGATATCGTTTATATTCGAAAGCGAAAAAAGAAGGAAAAAAAGAAGAAAAAAAGAAAAAAAAAAAAGAAAGAAAAAAGAAAATCAATAAAGTATGATTTATTATAAGACGATCAGAACAAGACAACTCTCTCCTTTCAAATCATTGTCCCTCTATCCATATCACAGTTTTTATCTGATGTATATGCCACGCCTGTTTCTTTGTGGTCCTCCTTCGCAATCATTTTAATAGCTCTGTCGCCGTCGTTGACAGTAAGAGTATTAGTAGTGGTAGTAGTAGTAGTAGTAGTAGTAAATACTTACATACAAACGGTTGACTGGAAAGAAGGAGGGAGAAGAAGGTTGAAGAAGGTAGAGTCGAGAGAAGTGTCTCGACTCGTGCTACAGAAGGTCACATTTGCTCTCTAAGAGAGTAATTATTGTGGAATTGTAATGAGCGAAGCTCGTCGACTTTTAACGATCATCTTTAATTGCTCGAGCCCTTTTCTTTCTCTTTCTTATTGAGATAGGACGAAATAAACCTATCCTGCTGCGTTATGACACTTTGAACATTTGAAAATATGTATATAGGTACACTTCTCTCCGTAAAAATGATATAATACAAATTTTCAATTAAATACTTTTTGCTTCTTTATTTATCTTTTTATTTATTTTTTTTTTTTTTTTAATTTTTTTAAGATCGAGATAACGCACAAACAAACAAAACAATGCTATTGTACTGATAATAACGAAAAGTATAGTTATGAAAGAAGATATTTCGATTAAAAAAAAAAATTAAACAAATAGAAAAAAAAAAATAAAAAAAAAA
>NC_140810.1:15260000-15272500 GCF_050613455.1 Vespa mandarinia
CCCTCTTTTCCTCCCGTTATTAATACCCGGTATATAACGGACAAGTTTTAGAGAGGACTGAAAGGGGGCAGATAAGAAGCAATCCATTCGAAAGGGCTTACCATGCATTTTTTTTTCGCCCTATCGAACTTTATCTGGCTTCCACGAAGTCCGTCGGTTAGATCCGAAAGGTCCCCATGATCATTTTTAATATTAATGGGATGATCGATCTGTCAGAAGTAGAAAGAAAGAGCGAGCGAGAGGGATAGTGCGAGAATCAGATAGAATGAAAGAGAGAGAGAGAGAGAGAGAGAGAGAAAGGAAGAGGGAGAAGGAAAAGAACGACATGCATATTTCATAGGCGGGTCCTGCGATAGACAGTCATAGGACTTCATAATGCTATGGTAGATTAAACTTGGCGATTAAGGTATTCGTCTTTACGATTGATGACGCCTTTAGGAAGCCTAACTTAAGCGAAAATCTTTCGTCTAATAAAATATTATTTTATAACGTACAGATTTATTGTTAAATTAAGGATCAATCAAATAATACCATTTGATAAGGAATAATGAGAGATAAAAATATGTTCGGGGATATAATAAATGATTGAATGTATTATAATTTAATTGAATAATTTAATTGAAAAAAGAAAAAGAAAAAAAAAAAGAAAAAAATAATAGTATATTCCATGAGAAAAGATATTAAAAAGAATCATTTGATATTACGATTTAATCGAAAGTAATCGGATATTTTTTTTATCAATCCTCGTAATATTATAAATAATTTTTTCTACGCATTAAATCGTCAAACTCATTAGTACAAATATATTTTTTTTATTTATTCATTTTTATTTATTTTTTTTTTTTTTTTATTTTTCATTTATTTCCATTCCTATTAAATTTCATTAACGAAGGATAATATTCGATGCTCGCCGTTGATTTGTAATCAATTTGTATGAAAGTAAAGCGATAATGGACGATCGATAAGCATCGGCGCGGCGAATCTATTAATTGAAGAATTAATTTTGTTTTTATTGAGAATGAAAAACAACGTAGGAAAAGAAAAATTTAATTTCATTCTATCGTCGAGTTAATTAATGAATTTTAAGCGATAATTGTATCGTCGTAAGATATTTCCACGTTTAATTAAGATAAAAATATATGCATTACGAGAAGAAAATTGAAGTTGTTGAGAGACTTATTATACCCATGTTTAACCACAGCTCTCAACATGTCAGGATGGCCGAGCGGTCTAAGGCGCCAGACTCAAGGTTTAATACCTTGCTCGTTTAAAACGAGTAAATCGAGGCATCTGGTCCTCTCTGAGGGCGTGGGTTCGAATCCCACTTCTGACAGAATTTTTTTTTTAATTTATCTTTACAACGTAAAAAACAATAAACATAGATTGATCGTACGCTTAGATAAAAGTTATTAACAATAATTTACTCGACACTCAGTACCGAGGCATACTTTCGAGTCACTCGCGAATGTCGTAGGATCGAATCCCGTCAGCGGACAATTGAATTTTTTTTTTCTTTTTTTTTTTTTTTTTTCCTTTTCTTAACTAATTTTATACTTTTCACATACATATCGTTACGAAAAGAGATTTGTTTGATCGATGAAAAAAGAAAAAAAAAAAAAAAAGAAAAAGTTGAAAAAGAAAAAGATAAAAAAAAGAAAAGAAAAAATTTAGAAAGTCTCCGAAAAGGTACGAGTAAACGACTAGTAAAAGATTTTCCGACAAAATAGACGAGAATTGTATGTCAAAATGGTGACTTACGATTTGGCAGTACTGCTTTTATCTCGCCTTAGACGCCTAACGAGGAATGAATTAACAGTGATTGATGCAAGATCGACGTTTCTGAAAAGAGCAACTTTCTGGCCGGGCAAAGAGTTGCCTACCTTTCGCGTAACCCAATGGCATTTTGTGCCTTTCTCTTAGAATATCTAAGGTAGAGCTACGGTAATTAGATGGACAGCGTATCATTAGTCGTTGACTTACGAAGCGGTATCGCTGTTTTTCGTTTCCCATGACACGTCGTTATTAGCTCCATTGCTTCGGGCCATTCGATCTTCTCGATTTTTTTCTTTTTTTTTTTTTTTCTTTCATTTATTTATTTATTTTTTTTTTCGTCCTCCATTCTATTACGAACGTACACATTGTAATGAATTTACGAGTCACTCTGAAGAAAGATTCGAATTTCTTTGAATGTATATATATATATATATATATATATATATATATATATATATATATATATATATATTAATTCGTAAATATCTTTTATTCGTGCAAACTGTCGTATAACGAAACTTTCTCTTGAGGTAAGAGAAATAAGAGAAGTTAAGTCGGATTAAAGAGAAAGAGAAGGAGGAAGAGATAAGAAGAAGAAAAAGAAAAAAAAGAAAAAAATAGAAAGATATTGTGGTACGTTTGCGGAATGGAAATTTTCACGTGAGATCCCCGATCGATCGAGTTCGAATGAAATTCAATTATAACGATGGTAGAAGAAGCTGAAAAGGAGAAACGACAGGTTTGCTCTGCTAGTACTTGCTTTCATAACGAACCGTTGAAATGAATATTCAAGTATTGCTCTTGGGTAAGAATGTATTATCGCAAATCGCTTACACGATATTCCCATTCGTAATCATTGAAAAAAATTCTGGAACGTGCCTCGAAGCTTGTTCCTTTTCTTTATTATATTTTTTCTTTCTTACTTTATTTATTTCTTTTTATTTCTTTTCATATCACGCTTAGATCAGTCTATTTCTCTATCTCATATTTCCTTCCTTTAGCCAAGAGGAGGATTAACAATCTTTGCCTTATCGCTCAGCGCCATTACATCGCTATTAAGAAGACACCCTATATCCTTGATCGCATTTCTTCGAGGATATCCCGGAACGAATTCTATTGGCTGTTACCTAAAATCCGATACGCTTAACAGACGTATCGTATATTATTATAAATCTTCTCCCTATCTCTCTTTCTTTCTTTCCCCATCTCTTTCTCTCTCTCTCTCTCTCTCTCCCTCTCTCTCTCTCTCTCTCTCTCTATCTCTTTCCTTTATTCCTTTTGCAATGATCTTAAATAGACTATCATTTATCAAGTCAATATTTTTAAACATTACGTCAGTATTTTAAATAAACGATTAGTATTTATAATAAAATATCGATATGTAATATATTTTCCCCTTGACATCTTAATTATTTATACCGATTGAATAGATTTATAAATAAATATATATATATATAGAGTGATTATTTATTTTACGATATATTTATTATTAATTATAATAAAAATATTAATGAAAGTGTCCTTAATATAGAAACTATTTTCAATTAGGAAGTACAGTACTTACGAATGGAGATTCCGTAAGAAATTGTTTTACGATCGAGTCATTTATGGAACTCGATGCAAATTGATAATTTTCTGGTTAGAAGAAGTCGAAGAAGAACAGCAAGAAGAAAAAAGAAGAAGAACTATGCGTTGCGAAATGAACTCTCGCGTGTCTTTTAACAACCGTTCTCTCGTTTCAAACGTTCTCTCTCTCTCTCTCTCTCTTTCGTTCTAGTTATTTACTATCACTATGAATCGTATTTTCTATTAACAAAGTGTAAAAAATTTACTGAATGGTTAATATAACTACGTTCTAATCGTAAGGACTCGTAAGATTTGAAACTTGCATTTAAATTCGAAGGAACGATTTAACGACATAACTTATATCCGGAAACAATGTAACAAACGTTGAAAAATGATATTAAAGTTTTTATTGTTTCTCTACGATGATTATTAATATCGTATGTTATACTGATTCAAAACCGACGAAAAAAAAAAAGGTCTCGCGATAGAAATATAGATTTTAATTGGTCAAAATAATAGATTAATGGATTTCACTAATATAGATTTTCGACTTTATCGTAATATTCATGAAAAAAGTCATTAATCATCTTAATTAGATCAATTGTAGACGATAACAATGTATACATTGAATAAAACGTAACAATAAGAAATGAAAAAGAACGAGCGTGATTAATCGAACATCATATCGTTATTCATCATACATAGTTATTAAAAATAACGTAATAATATTTTACCTTTTTTATTTTATTTATTTATTTATTTATTTTTCCCTTCATCCTCGATATAATAACTTTTAAATAAAAGAATCTTACTACTTGATCATAAATGATATCGTAAGAGACAAATAATAGAGATATTATGAAGAATTATCAATCAAGCGAGATCTTGTCGTTTTAATTATGTATTAAGTGAAGAAGTAAATAAGTTTTTTTCATTTGATTTAAAAAAAAAAAAAAAAAAAAAAGAGAAAAAGAAAAAAGAAAAAACAAAGGAGAAAAAGAAAACAAGAGCTTCGTTCCTAATGTACTTGAAATAAATGAATTTGTCGATAAATTAGATCATCATAGTCATTTCGTGTATCTACGTATATATATATATATATATATATATATATATATATATATATATATGTATGTAGATATAATATTATATACTTAAGAGTGATCGTTTAATAATCTAAACGATCTTTCCTTCGTAAAAGCTTATCTATCACGTAACAAGTGCTATCTGGAGAATACCAAAAGGAACACGAAAGAAAAAGAGACGTAGGGAGAGAGAGAGAGAGAGAGAGAGAGAGAGAGAGAGAGAGAGAGAGAGAAAAGAAATGAAAAAAAAAACAAAAAAAAAAAAAATAAAAGAAATGATAAAAGTAGAACAGTACCTAGACATATGGAGAAAATCTGTTGCTAGACGTCTGGGAGAAACGGAGATCGAACTTCGCGTCGATCGACTTTCACGGTCGCGCGTATCGCTCCATAAAACATTGCAAATCACGACAAATGGAACAGAGAGAGAGAGAGAGAGAGAGAGAGAGAGAAACGTTGGAAATAAGGAAAGAAAGAACGAAAGATAGAAGGAGATAGATGGATAAAAGTTTTACCCTAGTCTTAAAGTAATACCGCTAATACCACGAAAATGTTACGTCCCAATAGATATCTCTATAGCTTTGTTATTTCTCTTTTTTTTTCTTCTTCTTTTTTTTCTACTTCTTTTTTTTGCTCATTTTTTATTTTTCTTTTTTTCTTTCGTTCAATCGATCGATCGATCGATCTCTTATCATATCTTTCTTTCTTTCTTTCTTTCTTTCTCCATATTCTTCTTCTTCTTCTTCTTCTTCTTCTTCTTCTATCTTTTTTCTATCAAACGGAAAGATCTCAGTGAGATTCTCGCGGTCTTCTACCCGTTTGCTTGATCCTCAGCAAAACACGACGGTCAACGTCGTACGTTAGTTTCTCTAATCCTTAAACACGCTTGGCACAGCTCAACACCACTTCGATCTCAGCCTGTTATTTCCTTTTGCCGATATACGTTCTCTAAGCCGCGGCAGATCTTATCGTATCGCATTTTCAAGTATATTTATATGTATATGTATATGTATATGTACGTGTATGTATGTACTTACGTATATGCATACGCACACACACACACATATATATATATATATATATATATATATGTATATATAAGCGTTTAACTGCTTACATATACGATAGAATTCTAATTCTAAATCGAGTAACGTTTCTACGGACACTTATCGAAGAATTTACCATTAATTATTTCCCAAGATAAACTTACTGCGACATTGTCGTTTACGTTCGTTATTTATATAAAAAAGAATCGAATAAAAAAAGGAGATCGAATAAAAAAATCAAGGCGAATATCTGACAAGGACGACGACGACGACGACGACGACGACGACAATGTAACTATTCCAGATTTTATAAGACGCTAGTTATCTATTTATTTAACTTCACGAGATATAATTTTCTCGGGCGTTTAATAAAAACAATAATTTCACGTGATTCCCTTTTACTAGAGTCAATTTCACGTATCATTATCGATTCATCCGATAATAATCAATTTAACCTTATATGGGGAATCACGAAACATGAGGATTGATCGTTACTAAATCAATTCTAAGAAAATGTTTTGACTTTGGTCTTCCTCCTCCTCCTCCTTCTCCTCCTCCTCCTCCTTCATCTCCTCCTCCTTCTCCACATCCTTCTTTGGTCTAAAGTTGCACTTTCGTCTGGATCAACGTAAAACTCGTCAGATTATACTCCGGCCAAACGTTATTTCCTCGAAGCGAATAATAATTTAGGGTAAAAACGTGTTTGCGAATTTAAATTAAGAGAAAAGAAGAAAAAGAAAAAAAAAAAAAGAAAAAAAAAATTAAGAAAAAAAAAAAAAAGAAAAAAATTAAGAAAAAAAATAAAAAATAATAAAAAAGAAATTAAAAGAAAGAGAGAAAGATAGAAAGAGAGGAAAAAACCGTTGAAACGGTCACTTTGATCTTGAAAACGATTACTCGGAAGTTTTCTCGAAAGTTCAATGACCTTTTTACACGTGAGAACCCTTTATCTCTTCTCGTCGACGATAAACGAAAGAGAGAGATGAGAGAGAGAGAGAGAGAGAGAGAGAGAGAGAGAGAGAGAGAGAGAGACGTACATTTCCAAGAAAATTGTGGAACACGAGAGAATTTTGATAAGGAGTGAGAAAAAAAGAAAAACAAAAGTAATCGAAATAATAATATTGAAAAAAAAAAAAGAAAAACAAACGAAAAGGGGGAAGAAAAAAACTGGAAAAGAAACAAATTATCTTTAATTTGCACACTTTTGAACGGTTCAAAGAGCCGTAAAATAATCGTAAAAGTGGCTCAAAGAGAATTCATAATTAGTCAAGGGTTCTTCCAGTTTTTTTCCTTGTTAAACGACGCGATATGGTTAGAACGATTTTACTCGTTAGAATACGATTTACACAGGCTACTATCTTGTTCGTCCAAAGTGTTTCCTATTATCGTCAAAGTATAATAATATTTATTAGCGTTGATAAAGGCAACTATTCAACGTTCTTTATTTACAACGGTAACACGACGATGCGATTTTATTTTTTAAGGCAAATGAAAGTGTAAGGAAATAAAAATGGAAAAAGAAACGAAAGAGAGAAAAGAAATAAATAATAGAAAGAGAAAAAGGAAGAAAAGCGAGAACTGAAAAAGAAAAGAAAAAGAAAAAGAAAAAAAAAGAAAAGAGAAAAAACAAAAAAAAAAAAAGAAAGAAAAGAAAGAAAAGAAAGGATAAATTTCTCGTAAAACGAGTCAAGTTCCTTCAGGATAACGATTTTCAGAGAGACCACAGTTGGACCCGCTGCTGTGCGAGGACCAAATGGCATGATCCTTTATTACAAACGATGCGCCTATCAGTATAAATACATTCTCGCGTGCCTACGCTTAAAACGATCGTAAAGCGACCGGAAGAAAAGTTCGTTTATGGTCTCGTGGCGTGCAATGCATACCTACATAGCTTTTCCAAGCAAGAGACTGAAAGAGAGAGAGAGAGAGAGAGAGAGCGAGAGAGAGAGAGAGAGAGAGAGAGCGAGAGAGAGAGAGAGAGAGAGAAATAGAGAGACCTTCTCTTGCTTATCCTATTTAGTTTATGCTGTCGTTCTCGCCATACGACTACTGCAAAGAGCTCGACTTGACAGCAAACCCGAACGAACCAAGTTGCTATACCTACTTCCATTGCACACAATGTGTTTGAATAGCTAACGCATTTTTCTGTTTCTTTTTCTTTCTTTTTCCCCTCTCTTTCTCTCTCTTTTTCTCTCTCTCTCTCTCTCTCTCTTTCTCTTTCTCTTCGTTAAGAAAAGAATCCGTTAAAAAGAGATAGAAAAAGAACACGTCTGTGTCTCTCGAACGTTTCTATAAATAAAGTAGACTAATATATAATAATTTTTGGTAGAGATACGTAATAATTAAAATATAATATATATATATATTTCAGTATATTATCAAGTAAGAAGATCGGAAAGATTAATTATGTTCGTACAACTTCATATCATTTACTTTTCCCTTATTATAACGAAATATGGTCTCGATGATAAAAAGCGAGAAAAGAAAAAAAAAGAAAAAAGAAAAAGGAAAAAAAGAAAAAGAAGAAGAAAGAAACAAATTTATCATTGTCTCGTTACATTAAACATACTTTAATCAATTTAATTTTCGTCCCGTCGTCAAATTCTATGTCTCATTTCTATGAATGAAATTATTTTTCGCTACTTCACTTCTTCATTTTTATTTATCTTTGCAATTAGAGAAAGAGAAAGAAAAAGAGAGTGATATATATATATATATGTAACATGACTGATGACTTTTACGACAGTTATCGATATCATCGTTTTCTTTCGTTTTGCTTCATTTTCTTTACTTGATTTTTTTCACTCTTTTTTTCCTCTTTTCCTTTCTTCTTGTTCCCTTTTCTTTTTGTTTGCCTTCCCTTTACGCGTCAACTTTTTCGCCATAAAAGAGTATAAAATGTGAACGTTTACTCACAAGCGTATCCTGCCGTGCGACGTCTGCTCCATGCTTGAGGAGTAGCTCAACCACCTCTAAGTGGCCTTCGGCAGCTGCCCTTTGTAGAGGAGTCACGCCGCTCTGGAACAACGGAGAGATAAGAAGAAAAAGAAAATGAAAAAGAAACAAAAAGCGAAAGGAAAAAAAAGAAAAAAAAAAAGAAGGAAAAAAACAACAGCAAAAAAATGATTAACAACTCTCTCGTTCCACGGTTCTCTCTTTAGTTCGATTTTCTTCTCGGTTTCTCTCCGCCCGCCAAGATGCGTCAATTTGCGAGTAACAACGGCTTTATCTACCTATCTATCTATCTATCTACCTATCTATCTACCTATCTATCTATCCATCTATCTATCCATCTATCTATCCATCTATCTATCTATCCATCTATCTATCACTTTCTTTCTTTCTTTCTTTCTTTCTTTCTTTCTTTCTTTCTTTCTTTCTTTCTTTCTTTTTAAACGAGCAAGTCATAAAAGGGAACCGCCCTTTATCGATCTTAGATCCTTTTTCTATTTCCGATAATAATTTACGTAATACGATTGAACGAGTCTCTTGAAATTTAGCGCCAATTTTCCTTTCATTCAAATCGTTAACTCTTCAAGACTTCATTTCGTGTTAACGATTCTTGCACGTTTATAAAGAGGGAGAGAGAAAGAGAGTGAAAAGAGAGAGAGAGAGAGAGAGAGGTACATCGCATGTTGAAACGTAGATTTTCATCATTCTCTAAAGGTTCTAAACGTTTCTTCGGTTTATCGACCGATTAAATCGCTTGATTAAGTTATTTCCCCCACCCTCTTTCTCTCGCTCTCTCTTTCTCTCTCTCCCTCTCTTTCAGTAATATGTATTCGGGCCTCCTCAAGTACCACGTAGAGATGATTAAAGCACGATGGGCACATAAATTAAACTTTTATCTGATAGGAAGACACGACAGCATCCTTCTTAACAGATACATCGAGTAATTTAAGTTTTACGATAGAATAATAAACGTCTGGTTTTGTCAATGATGAAATGTTCCTTTCGATTGTTATCAAATGGTATATAATTTTTCTCATATCCCGTTTGTTGTTCATTTTCGTTTATACTATATATTGTATATCCAAAAGTATGAATTACGTGTTATTCCTATGTTCGTAAACGAGAAAATGACTGAATTAAATGCTAAACGAGATGAAGAATCTTGAATATTAATGAGATAGTTTTTGTTGTGTACAAAAAAAAAAAAAAAAAAAAAAAATATATAAAATTTAATAGACACGAGCTCGAACAAGACAACTTGTCTTGTTTTTCTTGTAAACTTATTTTTCGCAATAATATGAAATCATTGAAAGAAGAGAAAGATTGTAGGCGTAGCCGATAGTTGGAATCAAAGGAGAACGGATCTAAGAAGAATGGAACGTCGTCGTTCGCGTTATTCGAATTCCGCGGGTGGAATCGCACGTATATGTCAAAGCCTACCTTCTCGATGTATTGCCTAAGAAGAAAGCTTGGATACCGACAAATGATCGTCGCTCGGCATATCGTCTAGCTACATACATATATACACATATATATATATATATATATATATATATACATACATACGTACATACGTACGTACTTGTGTACATATACCATTGAATCGTATCTCCTTTTTCTTTCTATTTCTCTTTCACAGTCATAACTACGTGTTATACGAACGAACGAGAGAAGACATGTCTGGATCTTGGCAATAATTCCAGAGTGGCGAACACTCGACGCATCTTCCATAAATCATGAAGCCACTCGTCCGGGCAAGACGAGCGAACGAGTGAGCGAGCATTCGCGATCATACGTTTCGTTCTCGGGAGGTAAGAATCGTTGAAACGAATTTTCTAAAGGACGAGATGATGATACCAGTTCGTACGCCTTCAGAATCCAAATTTCATCTTTTATCTACATTGCAAGTGATTTTTATACTTGAGACAAGAGTAAGAGAATGTCAGATTGAGAAATAATGATTGTCATGTTAGTCATGTAATTGACTTCTAGAATTGTACCTGGTGATTTCATTCAAATCTTATAATACTATTTTTATATTTCCAATAAATTACAACTCGTGTTCGATTAAATTCAATTCTTTTTTAATTCACGATTCCTTTTAAAAATTTACACATTATCATAATCATTTGTATGATATTTATTAAATGACTAAATCGTAACACACACATATATATATATATATATGTGTGTACATATTAAATAATAATATATTACAATTGGTAGTGTCAAATGTATCAGACGGAGTATAGCAATATTTTGAAAAATATTTGTCGTTTCTGAATTTTTCAAGCTGCACAACGTAAATATATTTTTTAAAACATAGCTATACGTTTAACGGGGTTAAAGGTTAACGTTAGCTCACGTAATTGCATTTCACAATGTTACGTAATGTCGTCACCCGCAACTTTTTTATCGCGAGAAATGAGAAGGTATGAAAAAGCTGAGAGACAGGTAGGCAGGTAAAGAGGCGGGTAAAGAAAAGAACAGAGAGGACGGTCAAAGGAACGTCTAGTGCTAATAAAGAGGAGACCGCGTTTATGAGCCCTTTTGTTCTTTCTCTATAATTACGCAAACGAATGTTTTACGGTGGAATAAGTATTAATTAACTCGCGGTTGACTTGCGGTCTACCACAAACATCAGCAGTGCGACCGGTAGAACGCTTTCTCGCGAAATATCAAGCGAATCGCGACTATACGCGGTTTGTAAGAGCTTCCGGTTTCGAAATATATACTATTGTTGAATCAAATTCGAAATAATAGAATAAAGATAATCATTTTTAACGATCATCAAATTTATTTCAAACATAAATTTATTTCAACTGGTTTTATTTGATATATATATATATATATATATATATATATATTTTTTTTTTTCTTTTTTTTAATAATTTCACGTTAATATAATATAATTTTAATTTGTTCATTTTTGTTAACTTCGAACATTTTTAGTAATTAGTTAATTAATGCTAGAAAGATTTTAATTATCGTTGTAATATTTTTTTAACGCTAGAATTGTCGAATTGTTTATTATACGCATATACAGACACACACACACACATACCCAAACACACACACACACACACACACGAATACGCTTATTACTTTTAATTAATTTTATTTAAACAACTTTCAAATTATAACATTCTTCATAGTATAATCAATAATTTGACTAATTGTAACGTATGAGAAAATTAAAATTTAACATTTTTGGAGGGTTTGTTAGTTCTAGCGTTAAGAGGATTATCCACGCTCTAATTGTACGAGGAGAAAAGATCGAAGTATTTATTAACGGAAGGATGATCCACAATGTAGAAGGAAAGTAAACTGAAAGTCGTTTACAAAAGCCAACCGACAGTATAAAAGTCTCGATTTTTCTTTTTATTTTTCATCTACATCTTCTTCTTCATCTTCTTCTACTTCTACTCTTCTATTACTACTACTACTACTACTACTCCTCCTCTTTCTTTTTCTCAGTTGTGAATACAAAGAAGCTCGGTTTTACGAAGGCAAAGATTTCACGCGACGCTGAAGCGAGAAACGATGCAGAGGATCGCAATATTTCTTTGGAAGAGAAACTTTGTTTCGCGAATGAAATTCATGTTTCTCGGCGCATCGCGATTCGTATCGCGTCTTTGCAATTTCGATTCGACGATGGATCCGACGTACTCGATTTTCTTTCGCCGAGAGAAAAACTTGTCGTCAATTAACACCATCGTTATAATTACAACAGATTGAAGAGAGATAGAGAGAGAGAGAGAGAGAGATTTAAGAAAATGAATATCTTTTTCATCTTACGATCGTAAACTTTATTAAATTTTTATCCATCATTTTATATATATATATATATATTTTTGTTTTTTTAATTTTATCGTATCAACGTTATAGCTATACACATTTATATTTTCCTATTGAATCATTTTCAAAATAATTCGATAATAATAATAATAATAATAATAATAATAATAATAATAATAATAATAATAATAATAATATATATATTATATACCATATATAAAAATTAAGTTTTTAAAATAAATCAAATTACTATTTAATTATTTTATTTATATATATATAT
>NC_140810.1:15277500-15317500 GCF_050613455.1 Vespa mandarinia
TACGAAGGGCATACGTCAGGCTTTTAATGGTGTCGTCGGCTAATTTGCTTCCTTCGTTGTGCGGTTCGCTCTTGACTCGTGCTTCCTATATATGTAGATAGATACGATATACTTGTAACAGTAGTAGTAATAGTAATAATAATAGTAGTAGTAGTATTAATATTAATAGTAGTAGTGTAGTAGTAGTAGTAGTAGTAGTAGTAGTAGTAGTAGTAGTAGTAGTAGTAGTAGTAGTAGTAGTACCATAGTCGTGAAAATAAAATTATCTCCGTTAAGTAGGCGGCTCGATGGTACGTGCTTGATTCCTACGAGAAAGAAATAAAGAAAGAGAGAGAGAGAGAGAGAGAGAGAAAGAGAGAGAGAGACAGAGAGAGAGAGAGACAGAGAGAGAGAGAGAAAGAGAGAGAGAGTTAAGAAAGGACATATATGAGGATATGAGAAAGAGAGAGAAAGCGAGAGAGAGAAAGAGAGAGAGAGAGAGAGAGAGAGAGATAAATGAAGTATACAGTCATGGTAAGAATGAGAAAGAGAGAAAGATAGATAGATAAGGAGAGTCTCTAGTTGACCCATGACCGGAAGTCGTACGTGCAGACTCGAAGGTCGAGAAGGAGATATTATATCCTTCTTCGAAAGGATCGTAGAAGTATCATAGAAGAGAAAGAGAGACAGAGAGAGAGAGAGAGAGAGAGAGAAAGAGAGAGAGAGAGAGAGTGAGAGAAAGAAAGAAAAAGAGTAGAAGGAACGATAAATCAATGCGTAGGCGTTGCACGCGCATCCTGTAATAATGTGGCGCTTCTTCCTATTTACATACACGTAGGTACATACATACATATTTCCTTTGGTCTGCCGATGTAAATTGATTTCGATCGCGTGCCTGCCAAACCATGCTTACTTGTTTTCTCTTTGTCTCCCTCTCTCTCTCTCTCTCTCTCTCTCTCTCTCTCTCTCTCTCTCTCGTTGAATTTTTTGTCGATATTACAAAAAAGAAAAAAGAAAAAAGAAAAGAAAAGAAAAGAAAAGAAAAAAGAAAGAAAGACAGAATGAAAGCAAGTATGGAAAAAAAGGAAGGACAATTTATTTTTCAAGAATGAAAATAATTTGGCTCTCGTGAAATTTTATTAAAAATATTTCTAAAACGTACAAATTATGATTCGCGTCTTTTCATTTTCCTTTTTTTTTTTTCGTTTCTCTTTTTTATCTTTCGAAATAATTTATCGTTAATTGGACATGCGAAAGATTAGATTAATAATTTGTTAAAAAGGGATAAAAATAATAAATCCTATTATCTATATCTTACAATTAATGTATCAAAAGGAAAGAGAAAGAGAAAGAGAAAATGAGAGAGAGAGTGTGTGTGTGTGTGTGTGTGAGAGAGAGAGAGAGAGAGAGAGAGAAAGAAAAACATTCAAAAAAAGAAAAAGAAGATAGAGAAAATCGGTTCAGGGTAAGGAGAGAAGAAGGAATAAGCAAAGTGACCGTACCGGTCCACGTGTTCATGAAAAACTGGCGAGACGCGTTTGGATCAAGTTGCTCCTTCCTCTCCGAACTATATATTTTCTACAAACGCTTTGCTTCGTGGCAGAGTACTAGAGAGACTTGTTCGAGAACATCAAGTTGAACAGATAACATTTTCTTCATCGATTTACATACATACATATATACATACATGCATACATACATACATGCATAGATAAATGCATATATACATATGTATGTATGTACATATTTACTCCGAGAGATAATGCAAAATTATTATTTTCTCACAATGAAATATAAACAGGTCCGATCATGATCGACGTTGATAACTATTTTTAATTCATCTTCATCGTTGTACGTTCAATTTTCTTTCCTTTTGTTTTTTTCTATGCTATTTAAAAAAAAATAAAAAAGGAAGAGTGCTAGCGGGAGAGAGAGAGAGAGAGAGAGAGAGATAGAGAGAGAGAGAGAAAGAAAAGGGAAGAAAAGACAATTGATGCACGTAGAAAATATACGTGGAGGATTTAATAAAGTGTTAATAAGGAATACCAGAAGCCAAGATAAAATGAAAAAGTATATATGGTAGGTAGGTAGATAGGTAGGTAGTAGGCGAACGGTGGCTGCTAACGACGTAAAATCATTATTTTTCCAGGACGATAACGCTCGAGCGTAATAATTTGAGGAGAGTAGGGGGAGAAAGGGAGAAAAGAGAGAAAGAGAGAGAGAGAATGAAGAAAGGGTTGCTCGCTTGTGCGTTCCTATACGAAGCACAAACGCGTTTCGATACAACCTTTCTCTCTCTCTCTCTCTCTCTCTCTCTCTCTCTCTCTCTCTCTCTCTTTCTCTCTTTTTCTTTCCATCTCTTTATCTATCTCTATCTCTTTCTTTCACGTTATCCCGTACAACGCGTTTACTGTTGGCGCTCAGTGTGATGAAGCACCTACCGGATCATTTGCTCTAATGCAACCGGCGCGAGAGAATCCTCTCATTACGCGAATGAGGAACATTTAGCTGAACACCTAACTGCCATGCCGTTGGCCCTCAGTACAAATTACGATCATGTCTCGATGGATTATGACTCTGATGATCCCTTCTTTTCTTTTCGTTAGATATGTAGAGTGCAAGCATAATGTCTATAGAGAGAGAGAGAGAGAGAGAGAAAATAAAAAAAAAATAAAATAAAACAAAACAAGAAAAGAGAGAATAAAAAAAAAATAAGAAAAAAGAAACGAAAGAGAAAAGGAGAAAGAATAAAAAGTATGTGCGTGTGAGTCTTTTATTTATTACGTTCCTGTAAATACCGGATTTTCATCCATCGGTCGTTCATTAACCAATGAGAAACTTCAATGGCGATTAACTTCTGTAAGTGAGACATTTGGTCTCATCCTCAATTTGCCTTATACCAAACGTCCTCCGCCAATGCGCGATCGTGTAAGTAAAAACCTCGTCGTGATCCATCGTCCAGTGGCAAACTCGTCGAATTAAAGCTTTAACGCCCTGGAGATTGAAGTTACAAGGAATGGTTGCTCTTAATACCAAGAATCTTTTCTCTTCTCTTCTCTCTCTCTCTCTCTCTCTCTCTCTCTCTCTCTCTCTCTCTCTCTCTCTCTGTTCATTTTCTCTTACTTTTCCTTTTCCTTTCTCTTCAATCTCGTGTCTCTTCGTTAAGGTCGAAGGAATACAGAGCAAACAAAAAAAGTCTATTACTTTTCTACTTCGCGAAGTTAAGGAACGATGATTAAATAGAAATATTTCACGAGTCTTTGTACAATCGAGAAAAATATTTATTATTATTAAGACTTAAATATCATCGAGTGGAGAGTAAATTTTTCTTTTTCTTTTTTTTTTTCTTCTTTTTTCTTTCTTTTTTTGGGGGGGGGGGCGGACGAACGATTATCTTAAGACAAAAATTATAATTGAATAATTTCTATCAAAATGAATTTTCTCGTTGTCCTTCTTACATTACTATCTGATATGTATATATAGATTTGTAAAAATAAGTAAATAATAATTTATGTGTTAGATATTTATTATAATAAAAAGAGAAGAAAAAAAAAAGAAAAAGAAAAAAAGAGCCATTTATTTATGAATCAATAGAATAATTTCGAGCATCGATACTCGAGACAAAATGTGTTATATTTTATCCGTCAGAAATGGATTTGTATTACTTTTTTTTTTTTAATATTAAATAATAACGTTGAATCATTTGTACGTGCGTCGGAAGATATTTCAATAGATTTTAATCTCTAAAGGAAGATCTGAATTTGAATTTGATTAATTCGTTTTAGTTAGCTTCTTAGAAGAATAGACAATGAAATAATTAAAAGGATTTTTTTTTTAAACTGTAAAAAGTGTTTTGTAACCTGGTGATACGATATTCTAAGAATCTTACCGATCAGGATTAACTCTTGAGGATATTGCAGGATAAGAACTAACAGTATTATAAGTTAGAAAAGAATAGAAAATTAAATTACAGTGCGGTATGCGTCATCCGCGACTTCCCTGTTCGTTACACGCTCTAATGAATTCTCCTGATGTGTCTCTCATAAATCACCGTCCTCTAGGCGATTAAAACATCAATTTATCTTTGCAACCTCGCTCAAAGGTTACATAATAACGATCACGTTCCGTACGATCAATCTACTTTTGTCACAAGCAATTTTATTTTGCGAATGCATACGCAGGTGAAAGTTGTTTCATACGTGTCACTCATTCATCCTTTTTATTTTCATTGAATATAAATGACATTTCAAAGTAAATACGTCCAATTTTATATTTTTATGAAAGTAGATTCATAATATACACGCGCGCGCGTGTATATGTGTGTGTATGTGTCTGTGAAATATTGTTAATGCAGACAAATATATTACGATCATCAATATTAATTTACGTTATAAAATTTTTACGAAATGGAAAAAAAAAATATATATATATATATAACCAAATGATAAATACGATTAGGTATATTAACTTAAGAACATCTATTAGATATTAATGAATCATGGATTACAAATCGAATGGAAATATATATATATATATATATATAAATAATGGTATATAAAATGTAAAGATAGCGTGTGTGTTAAAATGTACCGGAGTCGTGACTCTACTTCGAGAGATCGTCCAGAAGGATCGGCACGAATGCTTCGTGGAATTCGTGCCTCCATTTTTTTTCTCGGGTCATCGGGTTACCTTCATAATTGCTTATTAAAACGAACACGTTGGTGTGCTCGAAAATAATGTTATCTGTCTAGAATTCGAAGAGTAAGAAGAAGAAGAAAAAGAGAAATATTCTAACCTCGATGACTTTTCAACGATACGATTAGAAATGATTTTCCAAGAGAATTATACTTAGGGAATTTATAGATACGCACGTACATAACTACTTGATCACATTTACCGATGATAATTTATATCTATACTCGAGTAATCCTCAGGTTCATAAATAGAAAATGTTCTGCGTATCAGAAGAGATTTACTTAAGTAAGAAAAATCTTTTTTCTTTTTTTCTTTTCTTTTTCTTTTTTTTTTTTCTTTTTCTCTATTTTTTCTTTTCGATACACCTCGAGAAGATAACCAACGTGAAAATATATTTGTATATCTATAAGTATGTGTATTATATTTATTTAGTGTAAATCAAAAGGTGTTTATATATTATACCGATACCAGTCGTGACCATTTTGTAGTCAATGGCGTTAAAAAAAAGGTACGCCTTGATTTACACCACCTTGAATATTCCCACCTCGAAAAAGCGTGAATTTATATTTACAATCCTTGGAACGAAAATTAAAATAGAGAAGAAAAAAAAAAAAGAAAAGAAAAAAAAAGAAAAAAACGATAAATAAATAAACAAAAAAAAAAAAAAAAAGGAAAAAAGAAAGTATCCAAAATCGTGATATTCATTATTTTTTTGTTCTCTCAATCTTTTCTTTCCATTTCTGTTCCGTTCAAAATGTTCACCTGTAAAAACAAGATATTAGCGAGGCGTCGATAATTGGTAAGGAATTTATCGACACGAGGGAAGAAAAGAAAAAAAAAAAAGAAAAAAAAAAAAAGAAAAAGGAAAAGAAAAAAGAAACTGTTCTAAAAATACGTTTTTTTTTCTCTTTTTTTCTTTTTTTTTTTTAAGTATACTTAATACTTAACATATAAGTTACGAGAGAACACGGAAATTCATTAAGTCTAATCTGGTAGTACGTTAGATAAGGATCATCGAAAGTAGTTGAACTAATGAATTTCTATGGTCCATAGATCATCCGTGGAAGAGAGTGGTATCTTAGGGAATAAAAAATTATGCCCTCGGGCTTACTTTCTATATAGACTCTTAAAGATATTTAAGCGTTAAATTACAACGAAAGGAGACAATCTTCGAAAATAATTCACAAAGTTTTTAATAAATATTATTTATTTGAACAAAATTTTAATAATATCTATCATTGAATTAATTCATCATCGATAAGATTATCAAATGGAGTAACGTTATCTCTCGATATATTAGCCTGATTATTTTTAATTCGATTATTAGAAGATAGATTTTATTAAACGAGAACATCGAACGGATATTAAATGATTTACTACGATACTACGATCTATATAGATCTCCGTAAAGATTTTCTATAAAAATGAAAGGATAAAGAAAGTTTCTATTAAAGGTGAAACATCGTAGCTATTTCCCTCTTTAAAATTTATCTTTCTTTCGCTTTTTCTTATCTCGTTTAATCTTCGACCTATTTTATCGATGGTATTCGAGGTATTTCATCGTTGACATTAATTGATAAAAAAGAACGAAGATAACATTGGAACGTGATACACAAGTTCTGAATGTCGTGTCATCTTTCTTTTATGTATCTACGAAGATTAAAAAAGGAAAAAAGAGACTGTACGAGCTACGACGAGCCTGTTCTTTCTGAGCTTCTCCGAATGACCTTGAACGATCGAGAATATTGTATATACAAAAAAGAAAAAAAAAAAAAAAACAAAAAAAAAAGAAAAAAAAATTTTATTTACATCGGAAAGTAAAAAAAAAAAAATTTTGCAACTTTAAGACAAATTAAAAAATTCTAATCGATTGGTACGCATTTTATAATAGGTCTCAATAAACAATACTAACTTTTTAATAACCCTTTCGGAATGACCTTGATCGAAGTATACGCAAAGTAAATATTCATTTTCATCGATGATTAAAAGTAAAAAGATTCTTTTAACATCGAAAGGTATTTAAATATTCTCAAACGATTGTTATTTATTTTATTTTATTATAAACCGAGAATATTCAATTTCAACTTTATAATGAGCTTTTCAGAATGACCTTGACCGAAGTATATACAAGGAAAATATTCATTTTAATTGGAGAGTCAAAGTACAATAAAATGTTGTTGGTTCGATGAAATATTTGAAAAATTCTTACTCGATTGGTATTTATTTTATTACAGGTTCAAGAGTTAATTACCCTGCTCTTTAATTACCTTTTTAGAATGACCTTGACGAAAGTACATGACAGAAAATATTCATTTTAATTGGAGAATTAGATGAAAAAAAAGAAAAAAAAAAAGAAAAAAAAGAAAAGGAAAAGAAAAAAAAGAAAGCAAAAAAAGAAAGATTGTAAATTCGAGAAATATTTAAAAATATATACTCCATTGATATTTTTACTTTATTAGAGGCTCAAAAAGTATCTTCTATCATCATTTTTCAATGACCACGCCCATTTCCTATGGTCAGAACACGCCACATATCGAATTATTTTCAAAACGCATTTTGACAAATACAATGTAATCCAGTTAACGATCACGTAACATTTAATATTTTTACAATTCAATCATTAGAAAAAAAATTCATTGTCAAAAGAGATACGATAAGTATGATCGTAACGTGAAACCTATTTCCCATCTAATAATTGGCGGGTATAGTAGGTCGATTTATAAAAAAAATTTTCTATTTAATGGTTATATTAGATGCTCTCATTACAGATTGAACTATTAAAAGGGAGAGGAGAAGAGAGATTAAAATTTTGATATTGATTCGTTTATTTCATCGAGACATCTATTATTCGATATATCCTCGTTAGAGACGATCGTTTCTATCGGTTTCCCGAATAATCAAGAAAAAGCAGAGAGAAAGAGATAGATAAATACATAGAAAAAGAGAGAGAGAGAAAGAGAGAGAGAGAGAGAGAGAGAGAGAGAGAAAACGGAACTATTTCAAGATCATAAACCAATCTCGCAAATATATCGTTGTAAAGGATCGTTAACCGAAGAGTTACCCTCGCATAAACTATTCGGTATTTATGATTTCGAAAAAGAGAGAAAGGATGAGAGGAGGGAAAGGAGGAGGAGGAGGAGGACGCGTGTAATGTAGAAAAATATTACAAATGTTCTAATAATCCAACCAAGAAGGTGCGCCATGAAACTCTCGATCGAAGAATTTAATCTAACTCGAGAGAGTCCGACTAACAACTACTACTACTATTACTACTACTACTATTACTATTACTATTATTACTATTACTACTAGATTTTCTTGTTTCATTTCGAAAGTAGGAAGACTTACATTTATTAAATTGACCACAGTAATAATTACGGGCGAGTAACGCGTGCCTATCTAGCTTTCCATTTCTTCGTGACCAACGTCGTAATCTTATTCTATTTTTATTTTTATTTTTTCTTTTTTTTTTTTCTTTTTTTTTACTTTTTTTTGCAATTTTTTCTTTCTTCCTTCCTTTCTCCTTTCTTTTCTTTTTTTTTTTCCTTTTTCCCTCCCTTATTACACAGCTTCGAACGATCGATTCCAATTCAATTTTTATTTAACGTTCATTGAAAAGAAAGATGTATTAAAAGGGGAAAGTACCAATGCAAAGAATAACAAAATTACAAATCTCTGGTCATAATAATCAAACGTTCAGTGAAATAATAATAATAGTAATAATAATAATAATAATTAATATTTATTATTAATAATAATAATTATTATTATTATTATTATTATTATTATTATTATTATTATTATTATTATTATTATTATTATAATTAAAGCGTGATCGCGATTATGTCAGAAGTTTGTAAGAAAATTATTCTTGACATACACGTCTGTACGATTCTTGTAATTACTAGGGCGTATTCCGAGATATTTGTTGATGATGATGATGATGATGATGATGATGATGATGATGATGATGACGATGATGACGATGATGATAAAAATGATAATAATGATATTTCGTTATATGTACGTTCGCGAAACGAAGAAATAAAAATTATAACAATTCGTTTGAATTATTTCATTCGATTTTCTAAGATTTCTCGAGAATCTGCCATCGGAACAGATGTTGCGTGTGCATCACATATGGCGAGACACGCGACGACGGAGTCCGTGTCTGATCTCACCTGCTTTGCTCTCGGCAAGGGTGGCCGATTATCGAGAAGGCATGCCAAGAGAAAGAGAGAGAGAGAGAGAGAGAGAGAGAGAGAGAGAGAGAGAGAGAGAGAGAGAGAGAGAGAGAGAAAGAGAGAAAGAGAAAAAAAAGGAAAAAAAATAAAGAAAAGAAAAATTATTCAGCATGAAAAGATTGGTATTTGAAAAAGATTCAATGATTTGGTAAAATATTTCAAATAACATACGTAGATAAATCCATAACTACTTATTCTTACATATTCATACATTCAAAGTAACAAATCAAGTTCTAACGAGTAGATCATACATATATATAGATATATAGATTATATATATATATATATATATATATATATATTGATATAATATATGGTATATAACATATAATATATATAAAATATATATATATTGTATTATAATCATATTAATATATATTATATTATATTAATAATAATAGTATAATACTAGTCATTATTATTCGTTATTATTAATCATTAAAATATATAATATAATATTAATATATATATTATTAAATTATATATATATAAAATATATATATATAATATATATTACATATAACATATATTTATATTATATATAATATTAATATATATTATATTATATTAATAATAATAATATAATACTAATCATTATTATCCGTTATTATTAATCACTAAAATATATAATATAATATTAATAAATATATTATGAAATTATATATATGCATACACACACACACACACACATACGCGCGCACACACACACACACGTCTTTTTATGAGTCTCTCGTTCGTGGACGATAAAAAGTATAAATAAACGTGCAAAACTGGCGAAGGTTGAACGACTATAGTTTTATCGTTGTATTTCTTTCACTCTCTTTCTCTCTCTCTCTCTCTCTCTCTCTTCATTCTTATCTTCCTTTTTTTCCCTTTCATTCTTTCCCTTTCTTTTTTCTTTTTATTCCTCGAGAAGCCGATTAAAGCGTTCATAGAGCTAGTCTCACGGGTAATTAGTTCTCAGGGAGTTGATTTAAACGACGACGCGTCGGCTTCTAACTAGAAAGTCGGCACTTTAACGCGTCCATCCAAGATTATCTTTATTATTCTTTTTCTTTTCTTTTTTGCTTTTTCTTCCTTTTATTACTATTATTATTATTATTATTATTATTATTTACGAGGAGCTGATAAAGAAATTACGATAATTCTCTGTCAAGCTTTTCCAATAGCTAAGCGGAATATACATTACCACCAAATGGGTCGAGTCTAACGATAAATACTGGGGCTGGTTTATCGTGAGTTATACGATATACCACGTGCAATTTCTCGAATAAGTTTAAAGAAACTTGTAATACTCGGAAAGAAATTTTATCGACCCCGTCAGAAGATTTTTAAGAGTACACGATAATACTTCTATCGTTCTTTTAATCGAGTATACGAGGAGATATGACATAAATCTTTATGATTAAGTTAATATAAAGATCTCGATGATTTTTCATCGATTAAGAATCTTGTTTCTTAACAAGGAAGTGAAGGTCAACGTGTTCGATGTTAATCATTCATTTGTGTCTTTCTATTTTTCTTTCTTTCTTTCTTTCTTTCTTTCTTTCTTTTTTACTGTTTTTTTCTTTTTCCTTTTTTTTTTTTTTTTAAACTAAACCAAATCAACCTATCAAATAAAAATCGATTTTTGTTAATTAAGTATTAACATAAAATCGTGATATGCGATATCACTATTATTAATGATATTCAAACATCGTTAATTTACATAGCGCATGCTTTCAAGCAAAACTCGATATCATATCGTATATATAGAATTTTTAATAGATTAAGATTTAGTTTTGTAACAGGAAGTATCAGTATTAATCGTTTATTTTTGTCTTTTTTCAGTAATTAAAATGATTAATTACATACATATCGATAATTATTAGAAACATAATCACGATATATATATATATATATATATATATATATATATATATAAACAGACACACATACACATACACACATTTACACGCATATATATGCTATTATCATTATTACCAGTTATTAATAACATAGATCATTCCTGTATGGAACAGTAATTATCTAAGATAATCATCCACGATATAATCAAACTTATTCTACTAATAACATAGTCTTTATTAACTTGTAAAGTTAATAATGATACAATGAAATAATACATTCTCAGTTGCTTTCGTAGATCCTTTCTAGATTTGTTTTTTGCTCTTTGAAATGAACAAAAAGAAAAGAAAAGAAAAAAAAAAAGAAAAAAAAAAAGAGAGAAAAAAAAAGAAAAGGAATGAAAAGAAGGAGTAGGAAAAAAGAAGGAAAGAAGAGGAAAGGGGAGAAAAAGAAAAGGAAAACAATTCGACGAATCTTCGATGAAGCCTCCTATACTACAAAGAAAATATAATAAGAACAGGTAGCAGTTACGCTGTGGTTAGCGAATTAAAAGGGACGAGTAACGGCGCGAGAAAAGATGAACGTTAAGGTTTTAGGCTCCTACATCATCCTTGGTGGAGCTCCCCCTCTGCGTGTTTGGCTTCCCAGGGAGAAGTACTCTCTCTTTCTCTTTCTCTCTCTCTCTCTCTCTCTCTCTCTCTCTCTAACGCGTATATAGTCATGAGGCTCCTTTGCCACGAGACCGGCACGGCGCTGGCTCCGTTTAAAATAAGCTAAAAGAACGGAAGATGTGCGTAACTGTACGGTCCGATCTAGAGCGCCGATCTCCGATCTCCGACCGGTATTTATTTCCACGATAAGTCATTCTGGCATCGACGCGTTATATTCTCTCTTTCTCTCTCTTTCTCTATCTATCTGTGTCTCTGTCTCACGCTCTCTCCTTTTCTCTCTTTATTTTTCTTTTTCTTTTGATCACACGAATGCTACCACGGCTACTTTCAAAGGCTAACACAACAGCATCACAAACCAAGACTATGTTTCTCCAACTCGATTTAACTCATACTCTATTTTCGATATGAGTAATCGTTTTTACACTTTATTACGTCAAACAATGAATTTTATTTTAATATATCGCTCGTGTGTAAATTTATTTACTTTCTCATTATCATTTCATTATTATTCACAAAATATTTTACGTATACGTCGATCTATTATTTATCAATGATTTATCGTCGTTTCCGTTTTTTCTTTTTTCTTTTTTCTTTTTTTTTTTTTTTTTTTTTTTTGTTAAAATCGTATCACAATAAAAGAAAGAGTAAGTTTGCAAATAGCTCTTAAAAATCGTAGGATTTTACATTGATGACGTCGTTTTTCTCGAGATTAACGTCACACTCTTCGTTTCGTTTTCTTTTTCTTTCGGGAAAATTGCGTCTTTTAAAACATAAAAAAAAAAAAAAAAAAAAAAAGGAAAAAAAAAGAAGCTTAGTTTCAAGAGCAATCGTTGACACGAAAAGAATATCCTTTTTTTTTATTTTTGTCTTAAGAAAATCAATTACAATCATTTAGCTACTCGTTCGTTCTTTATCCGTTCGAACGAACAGTATCTATCATCAAAATCATTAAAGAATTGTTTATCGAAGAAATTTCTTATGTAAAAAATCAAATTGTTTTCGTTTAAATGTGTCGTATCAGCGTAACATTTCATTCCCATTCATCGCTCATTATCCTTTCACCATCACAATAATTCTATTGTTAATCCTATAAATATATATAATTATTACGTATATGCGTGATCTCGATAATATCGAGATAAGAATTCGATATAACGACGACGAAGATAATGACGATGATGATAATCGAAGAGAAAAAAAAATATTGATCTTTTGACCATTATGCATGCTACGTAAAAAATATTTTTTGCATCACAATAAACCAAATAAATATTTAGTTGGTCTTACTTAAAGAAACACCCTGTATATATATATATATATATATATATATATATATATATATATATATATATATTGTCGCATATTACATTGTAACCTTATAGAGTGAGAAGGAATTACACAGGTAAAGAGAGAAGATCGAGTTCTTAAAGGTATTATACACGCTAATCTGCTGACACTGACAAAGAATTCTTAATGGAATACAGCTAATCCTTTAGACGTTTGAGCTCCGCGAACACGTATATCGCATTAACCTTAGAGACATTCTCTTTTTCTCTATATATATATATCTATCTATCTATCTATCTATCTATCTATTTATCTGTCTTTCTTTATGGTAATTAAAATATTTCTCGGTCAATCTTGTCCAATGAAAGATATTCAACAACAATTCTAACGGGATCGGAGAAAGAAAATAAATGATTAGAAAATATCGACGGAAAGACGACGGGAATTATTTTTTGTGATTACTTTTAAAAGAAAAAAAAAAAAAAAAAAAAAAAAGGAGAAAAAGAAAAAGATGAAGAAGAAGAGGAAGAGGAAGAAGAAGAAGAAGAAGAAGAAGAAGAAGAAGAAGAAGAGAAGGATGATAGAAATAATGAGTATCGTGCTAAGAATATTCTTACCGTTTCAATAGTCGTTCTCGTCTCTCGAACATGACGTACATCGTTTCATCCTTCTTCCACGTTTAAGGAGACGCTTGTCGTCTCGCACGAACGACGAGAAATCGTTTCCGTCTAGTTCAAAGAGTCGAAAGTCTAAGCTCGATCAGATCGATCGCATAATAGGTTGCCTTTCTCGACAAGGTTGACATTCTCATACACGAGTCTTCTTTTTACATCGTAAAAATGTAAAACATTAAGGTTGTTCATCCATTCCCTCCCCTCTCCTCCCATCTCCCTTTTTATAATTTACATTTATCGATTTTTATAAACAAGCTCTCATTTAGGTTTAATTTAAAATTTCGCGTTTTTTTTTTCTTTTTTATCGAAATTTTTCAAGAAGCATTTTATTTCTTTGAAAGACAAAAAATTGTATTAAAAAATGATACTTGTATTAAAAAAAATATATATATATTTTTTTTTGTAATATCTTTTTTCTTTCCCTATTTCTTTTCTTTTCTATAAAATAAAACGAAACAAAATAAAATTAATCTTAATTAAAGTCATTAAATTGATTAAATTGATTAGAATCATATATTGAATAATACCGGACGAATGATTGTATATTTCGATCTATTTTCAAAATCTTTTCAATCAAATTCTAATTGAACAGTACTGTCATTTTATATTTTCAACAAACCACGCAAGCGTATATTCCATTCTCCGTTTGTTTCGTCTAATTCAAATTTTGTCCATACATGTCGCTAAAGTGACACAATGCTTCGAGCAAAAGGTAATGAACAACGTTATCTCTTTCTCTCTCTTTCTCTGTATTGCACAATCTATCTGTCTATTTATCTAACTATCTAACTATCTATCTATCTCTATCTCACTTTCTTTTATACAGTAAATGGACAGAATAAACGTACGATGATCGTGCGAATAGAAACGCGAATGGACTCGATTTCAAAGTCGACTTCGACTTGGCTACGTCAAACGACATTTATACCCACCCTCGTATAAGGTTAATCCACCGAGTGGAAGGATCACGAAGAGAGCATTAAATCTCGATGTCTCTCCTTAAGAGCGAACGTATAAAACGACGAGGTAAGGTCACCACCGCTTTCAGGGGCCCTTCTTTGGTGTCGTTACTCCTCCTACGGAACACGATTATCGTGTTTTATGCTTCTCGCTGAATCAAGGATAATAAATCGAGATCAAGCGAGAGCTCGAATTATTATGAGCTTATAAAAAAAAAAAAAAAAATAGATAAAAAAAAAAGATCAATTAAGGCCGAGGTATTAAACTTCGAGTGCTCGTTTTTTTTTTTTTTTTTTTTTTTTTTTTTAATCATCGAAATATCCTGTACATGGATTTACGCCACGTCCTTCGATTTCGATTTAATTTAATTATAAAATAATAATGATAATAACAATAATAATAATAATAGTAATGAATTAATATAAAATTGGAAATATTTAAAATTTATTATTATATAAAATTCTAATAAAAATTTGAAACAAGTAATGAAACTTGGACGCGTCATTAAGATTGAATTTTAGTTTAATAATAATTCGATAATTTTTAATCTATGAGAAAATGTATGAGGAACTTTTCTTTTTTTTTTTTTTTTTTTTACTTTTTATTTCTTTTTAATTAAACTCAGATAAAAGAATCGCAATACGTAGGTATTGCGATACTTATTTATGATGTAATAATTATCGGAAAAATTTTGGAAACAATTTGTAACAATAAAAAAAAAAAAAGATTAAAAATTGTCAAAACAAAATTTCAATACAAATTGAATCTAAACGTATACGCAATGAAACTTAAAAGTTCTCGATGCCATTAGAAAATTGTTATTTTAGTTGAATAATAAATTCGATAATATTAAAATCTATGAGAAAATCATAGAGTACTTTTTTCTCTTTATTTTTTTTTTTTTTTTTTTTTTTTTTTTTTTTTTTTTTTTTTTTTTAATTATTATTACTATTATTATGATTTCTTTTTAATTATACACACACGTATAATTAATACGTAAATATCGAGTGTATAGTTAAATATACACACAGTAACAAGATTTCTCCTATCCATTTTAAAGTGGCAAAAGATATAGATCTCGTTTTCTCGAAGGGTATTATCGCGTGTCCCGTATATCTTGTCACGGAGAGTCTCGTCGATCGACAAGCACGACACACATCATCGTCCTCCCCTTCAACCCAGGTGTACCACCGGACTACGACGTCCAAGTGTCGTCTTACATACGCATTTACGCGTTATACGCCTTACGTGAGGGAACAAAAAGTATTTCATGAGAACATGTTACGCGTAAGGCGTTATATTGAATCACGAAGTAACGGTGTGCCGCCCTCCCCTATGCCCCCCGCCTCCCCCCTCTCCCCCCACGTTGATCTCTTGGCACTTAACGTTATTGCATTTCATGGACGAGCTCCGCTTCATTTAGAATCTAAACGAACTGAAAAAACTTTTTTCTCTTTCTTTCTTTCTTTCTTTTTTTTCCCCTTACTAACCTGGCCCTTCCCTCCTGCTGTCTACACCGTCCCTCCTCCACCTACCCTTCCAGTTTACTCGACATCTTTTAATACTAGCGATATTCTTGTGAAAGACGTTCGATTAAACGTCAGGGTCGACCGACGGAGCTTTCTTCAGCTACTTTAATGAGAAGAGAAAACACGATTCATCCTTAAATGTTAAGTGGAAACGCGCACGCAAGAAAAGAAAAAAAAAAAAAAGAAAAAAAAGGAAAAAAAAAAAGAAAAAGAAAAAGAAAGAAAAAGAAATGAAAAAAGAAAAAGAGAAAGAAAAAGAAAAGGATAAAAGACGTCCACGAGTATAACGAGCGAAATTTCACTTCCTTCGTCGTCGTAATACGTTTTATTTGAGATACTAATAAAGAGGCATAGACGCAATTAAGAAATTTTTTTCCTTTCTTCTTCTTCTTCTTCTTCTTCTTCTTTTTCCTTTTGCTTTCCTTCTTTTTTTTATTCTTCCTTTTTTTTCTGTTTAATCTCTTTATTAATTAAAATTACGAAAGAGAGTTAAGATCTTGTTATTTTGAATGGTATGAAATTATTAAAAGGTTTTGAATAATCAAGCGCAATTTCAATTTTCAACAAAATAGATTTTAACGCATAACTCATCCGAAAGAGAAAGAGAAAAAGAAACAGAGAGAGAGAGAGAGAGAGAGAGAGAGAGAGAGAGAAAGAGAGAGAGAGAGAAAGAGAGAGAGAAAGAGAGAAAGAGAGAATGAGAGGTAAAATAGAAAGAGATCCTTCTCGATTAATTAAGTGTGGAAATGAAAGACCTTACTCTTTGCCAATCCCAGAAACGTACGAATCACCGTGTCGGATAATGGCAGTCGATTAAGTTTATCCGTCGAGTACCTACACGTTGGTACTATCCTCTCTCTAGTCGACGAATAAGTATAGCCGTCGGAGAGAAACTTAATTATGCACTGTAAAGTAACTACGCATGGTTATAGATATATATTAATATATATATATATATATGTGTTCGTAAAATGTCGAGGGGTTGAAGTCAGGTAACGTCTATGGTGTCATCCTTCTCGTTAGAAACTGTAATATCTCATTCGTGAAATATGAAAAAGTATAATAGTTTGAGAAGAAGAAAAAAAAAAATGATTGGATCGATATGTCAATCGTATTAATTAGTTTAACGAAAAAAAAAAAAAAAAAAAAAAAATAAACAATGCAAATTTTTCTTGATAAAGAAAAAAATCGATCATACAGATCGTTCTTGAATAAAATTTATAATTGGTAAGAGATAAATTTCATTAATTAATTATTCTTCTCTTCATTCCTTTTATCTTATCTCACCTTTCTCTTATATTTCTGGATATAGTGTTACATTTTTTTTTTCTTTTTTTTTTTCTTTTTTTTTTTTTTTTCTTACGATCACATGATATATAGTAATACAATTATTTCCTTTGGTTGTTGTTCCTCGACAGGATGCATCAACCATTATCCGTAAAACTTTCGAACGTACGAAGCCTTTTAATGATTCTTTGGCCGTCGCCGAAGGATGTAAAGGTCGGTCGTTCATTAAAGTTCCGCGGGGTAGGTTTTGTTCTTATTAAACAGGTGCGCAAGTGTTCGCAGCCTTTGGTACGGACATCCGTCCTCTTTCGTCGGCGATCTCTTCTCGATCTTTGCATCTCTAGCGGAACTCATCTTCGCGGCGAATACTCGTCGGTCGTTAATAAAGCTGAAGTAATGACTTGCGTTGATTAACTCTCTTCTTTTATCGACGTCGAACCTCTTAGTAAGAGAACACGCGAATATATTTTTCATTTAGTTAAGTTCTTATTTAGAACATAATCACGAAAAAGGAATTTTTTTTCTAGCAAAGATTTTTCTATCCTTTATAAAATTATTATTTTTTATATAATCCAAGATTTTAAGCTCGACTTTATAATTTTTAAATATATTTTCCTTTTTTTTTTAACGTAGAATATATTGACATCGTAGAAAAGGAAAGTTCACACTGGAAAAAAAAAAAAAAAAAAAAAGAAAGAAAAAAAATCACAATATTTTCACCATGAAATCGATTAACTTTTGTTCCGAACAATTTTTCTCAAAAATGCCGTCTTCTTGTAATCAAAATTTCTAACGCTGTATTTTGAACATCCCCCTATACGTATATTACAATATAGTATTATTATTCTATATTAAGTTTAACTTAGACTTAAAAAAAAAAAAAAAAAGAAAAAACAAAAAAAAAATAAATAAACAAAAAAAAAAGAAGAAACATTAAAAACGTCGCATATCAATTAAATAAATAACTTTACAATGATGAAATGAAATAAGATTTAAAAAACACAGATATCCAGTATATAATTTATATAGAATTATAATTTCCTAATATGGTATTGACATAGTGACATACTGACTTATATAAATTTTTGAAATTTAGTCGACTCGATCGAATGAACGTAAACAATTTCATTCGGCTATCACTATTTTTACTATTATAAACAGACGTGCTATCGAAATGATGAATGGAAATATTTGTAAGACGATATCTTCAAAACCAAAGGTCGTAGAGATATGAAAAAAAAAAAAAAAACCCCAGATCATTTTAAAGAAAAAATTCTTCTTATCTATTTACAACGATATCATCGATACAATAAGAACGATTTCGTATAGACGTTTATCGTAAACACAGTAATATATTCGATAAAAATGATTTTCTCGTAAATTGTAACTTTTAAGAAATTATTACTACATTATTACTAAATCATTACTATTATTTTACGATATTACTTATAACACATATATCTTTAGTTAAAAATCTTATATATTTACGATATATTCATTGTGTTATTAAAGTAAATTCAAACAATTAATATAATATAAATGTATATATCTACAATATAAATTGTATTGTACAATGAGTTTATTATTAATATCAAATAAATAGTTGATATTGATTAGAGAATTTCAAATAAAATCATATATTAGTCATTATAAACTGAAATAGTACTAAAGATAATACTATCTAAACATGTAATTAGTATGAAAAAGTAGAAATGAATCGCGAGGTTATTCCTTTCAATTATCTAAAAGTAGTAGGTTATCAGAGCAGGCAAATCACAGATTAGATTCTAATTTCTTTTTTTTCTTTTTTCCCCTTTCCGCAAGCAACATGGTAGAAAAGTTAATACGCAAATACACGAAGGAAATAGCAAAACCCAAGGAACACCACATCTTTACCTGTGGTATATCTACCTAAGTATTCTAGACAGTCCAGCGAAAGCTATCACGGCCAATTGCAAAACGTTTTTGCCACAAGAAAGGTGACTGCTGTGGTGGCTACGATACATTATATACATACATACACACATACATATACATATATATCCATATAACTTAGTATCTCTGAGGTACATATATACGTATTATAACTGTGTATGTGTGGGTAGACGTATGTATGGTAGAATACGTAGTTATCTAGCAGTAAGTCAGTATATACGATTAGCCATACGATTTACGGTAATTGGACTGATTTTAATGACTTTTGAATTATCGTCGCCACGAATCATCTCTTTCTTTATCTCCATCTCTCTTTCTCTGGTCGCATTTCCTTTCTCTATCTATTTACTATCAATCTAACAATCTATCTATCTATTTATCTATCTATCTATTTATCCAAAATCTTTTTTTGTTTTTATTTCTTTCATTATTTCACGTATATTATGAAATTTCTATTATTAAGCTTTTACAATTTACAAACTAATTTTCATTTATTACGTACGCATCGCAAATCATCATCTGGCTGGAGACATTAAATGATTCGCTTTCTCTCTTTCCCTTTTTTTTTGTTCTTTTTTTTCTTTTCTTTAACATTTTACCTCAGCTCGAATTGGATATGTCCGTTCTTTTTTCTTTTTTTTTTTTTTTTTTTTTTTAATTTTCTTTTTTATTTTTCCTATTTTGTAATAACGTTGGCAACATCACGTCACGGTCTTTTATCTTTTTCATTTGGATTCTAAACATTACGGATGTCTGTATATATATGTATATGTATGTATATATTTTATATGTAATAAAAGTGTACATATACAATAAATAGTAATAATCATAATAGTTGTAGTGGTTTTTGTTGTAGTTTTTAATATTATTTAATTTTAATATTACATTATATAATTTTATATTACATTATATAATTATATACATAAATATATATATATATATATATATATATATATATATATATATGTGTGTGTATGTGTGTACGAGGACGTAGAGAAAAAAGTCATTTGCATTTTCAAAAGTGAAAGACTCGTCCCATCTTGACATACATATGCAACAGAGACGCTCTTATTGACGAAGATAATCTTTGTATTAAACAAGCGATTTTAGTTTACGTGGTAACTCGTCCATAGTTATTACACCTTTCGGCGGTAAATTTCAATATAAATATATACACCATATATATAAAGATAATACCCGATCGATACGCGACTAGTTTAAAATTTTATCATGATATGGATAAAATAATAATATTAATGACGGAGCTTGGTGATAATGTTCATGATTATAACCGATGATGATAATACCGATCAGTATACCGATCATGTAAAATATTCATGGATCAATGAACTCAAATTTAGCTGAAAATATTTTTATTTATATTATTTTCTCTCTCTATTTATATATATTAATCATTTATAATGATATGTAAATTTTAAGTCACAAACTCATATATCTGTCATTTCATTTTTTTTTTTTTATACTTAGTATTGCATATATTATAATAATACTAATACAAGTTTTAGTATATTTATGTATTAGTACCGATATAACTATAAATTATTACTAACTATTATTATTATTATTGTTATTTAGTTCATGGTATGATGGTATGAATTCTGTATTTTCTTTTTTTTTGTTTCCTTATAGTCAACAAAAAAATTGAGTTATAGGTTTAATAAATTCTATTTCTCTTGACAATGTTTCATGGAATCCGTTCAATATTATACTAGTAAAGAGGACGATGTCACCAACCTGTTTTTAAAGCATTCTACGAGTCGTACAAACGTTATGGTAAAGAGTTAGTATAGTTATTCACGAACGGTTCGCGATCTAACGCACACGTATGGCCGATTTTTTACAGACTGACAAGAAACGTTTCAGCGTTTTTCTTTACACTTTCTCCTAATTAAAATTTATTGTCTAGTTACGGCAATATAGCGGTACGATCGAGCTCATCATTAAAATAACAACGTACTAGAATATATTTTTCAATATAAAACGAGTATTATTAAATTGTTATTCGCCTTTCAATAATATACAATTAAATTATGGCGAACAATTAATGGATAAGCTTATAAATAATATCATAAATTTTTGTTAATCAGTACCAATTGATTTGGACGACTATTACCAATTGATATCAACTGAAACAAGATAGATAATGAAAAGACAAATGGAAGATAATAAATATCTATTATTAGATTGCCTATTAAGTAAGGAATTTTCAATTAAAAAAAAAAAAGAAAAAAACAAAAAAAAAAGAACACTCTACAGTGTTGTTCCTTTGGATGTAAAATGTTAAATGTTTCCAATAAAAAATATTATAACAATATTATTTATATATTTAGATGTAAAAATTACCGGTACATTTTTTCAATACAAAATACAACAGTGCTTTTTTTATTTATCTTGATATGAAAATGCTAAATATTTTCAATAAAAACAACAACAACGAACAAAAAAAAGTAAGAAAAACGCGTTATTTATTTAGATATAAGTTAAAAAAAAATTTCGACATTACTTATCGATACAATCCAATATTTATAAGAAGGAAATTCATTCGTTCGATAGATCAAATAAAAAAAAATAAAAGTTTCAATATTAAAATGGTTTGATGAAATAGAAAAAAGAAAAAAAAAGAAAAAATAACTATTATATATATATAAATATTAATTATATTATAAATATATATATAAATATTAATTATATTATAAATATATATAAAAAAAATAATATTATTAATATATATATATATATATATATATATAAAAGTAGATAATTATAGATAATTACAGATAATTATAAATATAAAAAAAAAAAACTCATGAGTTTAACGACAATGGTATGGTTACGAGATACGAATAAGATAATTATAAAATACGAATAAAATCATGAGATAGTAATATAACAATAAACATTGAAATAATAACAAAACAATTTCATTAGTATCTTCGACACCTATCTAACGTGTACTAAATCAGACGTAATACCGGTTATCTATCTATTTACCATTATAAAAGTATCTATATATCTATCTATCTATCTATCTATCTGTCTATCTATAATCGTTTAAGTTTATTGGATATTCCCGTTTGGTTTAAAGTCTTCTTCGTTATCTTTCAACATCTAAGAACGCAAGTAAGACTATCGTCTTGAGCTGTGAGCACTTTGAACGTGGAGTATGAGAGCATGCTGTTCTCTGCCATCTTTCATGGTTGGTGGGAGAAGCACACCAGTCAAACTGGTATCATTGTTCCAGTCGCACACCAACGTATACACACATATGCATATCGAACGTGCCCACGTACATACATATTATGGACCGGCTTTGAGAAACATCGCACAGCATCATCCATCGGTGGGTTCTCGGTCTGGCGCCTTCGACGAACAATTCGCTAAATTCGACTTTTACGAGCTTGATTTTCTTAACATATTGTAAATCAAAAATAAATTGGATATTCGTTATTTAAAATGAAATAAAAAAAGAAAAGGAAAAAAAAAATATATATATATATAATTCTTCTTTTTCTTTTTTCTTTTTTTTTTCTTTTTTTTTTTTTTTTTTCTTTCATAATGAACCCCAAAAATATCAACGAGCTTCGTAACAATTTTATATTGTCGATAATGTGTGATTTTAATATGAAAGTTTTATTTTTGTGAAAAACAAAAAAAAGCATTCTTACGTCACCTTTAAATTCAAAATAAGTTATTCAAAATTCAAGATAAAGATATTACGTTTATTCGGTGAGCAAAAAAGAAGTACCTTTTTTTTTCTGTCTTTCTTTCTTTTCTTTCTTTTTTTTCTTTGACGATGCACCCCAATGACGTTGTTGTCGGTAAATTTTAACAATCTTATCGCCGATAAAACGCACTTTTTATATCTACGATTTATCCGAAAAATACTTAGCAAAAGTGTCGCTACATAAATTGGTATAATTGAATCGTTAAAAAATATTCTTTATGATATTTCGAGTGTTAAATTCGGATTGTTGGTAAAGTAAGTATCTTTAATTATTTTCAAAAAAAAAAAAAAAAAAAAAAAAAAAAAAAAAAAAAAAAAAAAAGAAAAGAATCAAAGGAAGATATCAAAGATCTCTGAAGCGTTACTTTTCTTTTTCACCTGTTTATATTCTTTTTCCTTAGGAACGTACCGAATCTCTATATCTCTGTGTGTGTGTGTGTGTGCACGTGTGTCTATACTTACATATTACATTCATATATATATATATATATATATATATATATATATAAAAGTTTAAAATATTTATTAAGATCGAGGCAACGGTCAAGAGTATTTGCATAATTTTCGAATTAAAAGCAGTAGAGCTGTAAGAATTACGGAGACGTCTCAATTTCAATATACAATCGGTCCGACTCGATATACCTTAGCTCGATCTACGATGGTTCTTTTTTTACAACCGGTCGAGCAATAAAATCTTATCGAAAGATGCTCGTAAAACGAGAGTAGTCTTGGATCTTTCTCTCTCTCTCTCTCTCTTTCTCTCTCTCTATATATATATATATATATCTCACACACACACATACAGTCTTTCTTTTTTTTCTTTCTCTTTTTTTCTCTTATCGTCATTCACAAGTTCTACAAACTTTGTTAGAATGCTTTTTCCGTAAGTCTATAAAGAAAGAAAGTAAAATTGGTCGTTTCTTTCCTTTTCGGCATTGTATACAGGACATAATATAACTAAGTAAGTACATTCTACGAAGATGAAGGTATAACGGCGTTAATGATACAGGTATTGGAGATGTGCGTATACGTTAGTGTTTGTTAACTCTGACGCTGACGCAAAGCTTCTTATTATTATCCCTATAATTCGGCCTACGAACGATTATTTTGAATGGACAGAGATATATCCACCATTTCGTTATCTCCTCGCGGCATATTTTAAACGAACGAAAAAGATGTTAAGGAAAAAAAAAAAAATAAAAAAAGAAAAGAAAAAAACAAGAAAGAGAAAGAGAAAGAGAAAGAGAAAGAGATTGATACGACGTTACCGCTAGATTGCTTAATAACAGTGCGTATATATACATATATATGTATGTACGTATGCATGTATTGATATATAAATATATACATACATATATATATTATATATATATATATATATATATATTACATATAGTATATATTGAAAATAAATAGTGTTGTAGACCGTAATTGGAGCACGGCTAACATATATACTTTCATTAGAAGTGTTGCAATAAAAAAAATTTTTTACGCTGCAGGCATAACTATATAATACGTACATACATTTACACACATTTATAATATATATATATATATATATATATATATATATATATATATATATGAAATTGTACGTGCAATCTTGTTCGTAAGATAATTCGTTTTATACGTATTGTATAATTATGGAGAAAGTTTGCAAAACGTAGCATTTGAAAATTGTCGATAGATCAAGTTTCATACGAGACTCGAGAATTTTCTCCCTATTTTTTTATTTTTTTATTTTTTTATTTTTTTTTTTTTTTTTTTTTTTTTTTTTTCTTTTTTTTTTGGGGGGGTAGGGACTTTCCGGATCACGTAAGAAGAAATAATCAATCGTTAGATACGTACGTAAATATGTATATATGGTATAAATATAAAATACGATTTGTGTGTCCTCGATAAGGAATTATAAAGGAGAAAGGATCGATCGCAATTTAATCGGCGTAAAAGTCGATCCTCTGCGTCAAAGAAATCGAGAAAACGTGATCGAAGAAAGAGAGAAAGAAAGAGAGAGAGAGAGAGAGAGAGAGAAAGTCACGCGATCTTAGATGATTATCGTTGATCTCGTAGGTAATACGAACACGAAAACAGGATCGATCTCGTGTCTGATTAGATCGATAGATTGATTTTTTTTTTTTTTTTCAAACTTCGATCCGCAATATACATATAACATATCTATAAGTGTTCCGCTAATATATAATTTTTTTTTCTCCCTTCCCATATATTATTTTTCCTATTTTTCTTTTTGAATTTTCTTTTCTTCTTTTCTGTTTCTTTTTCTTCTTTTTTCTTCTTTTTTTTCAAACGAGACAGATCCGATATACGTAAGAATAATTATATATTTATCTTCTATAACGAAAGGAATATGTAATAATAGGATAATGATAATAATAATATTTATCGTTGTTAACACGAAAAGAATTAAGTATCATTCGACACGTAAAAATCCTATAAAAATGTTCCCCGTTATATTTCTTCCTATCTCATTTTTTATTTTCTTTTTCTTTTTCTTTCTTATTTCTTTTCCTTTTCTTCTTCTTCTTCTTCTTCTTCTTCTTCTTCTTCTTCTTCTTCTTCTTCTCCTTCTTCTTCTTCCTCTTCTCTTCTTTTTCTTTTTCTTTTCTCGAAAAGAACCCAACGGGTTGTTTGGAGGCCGAAGAAACATCGCAGAATTTTACCTGTTCGACGATCTGTAATAGCTGCATACCTTTTTCACAGCGGCGTCGAACACAGTGGCGTAGCAAATTTATGGGATAATGTCAAGGATATTTATATCTTCTGTTTATTTCTTTTCTTTTTTTTTTTATTTCTTCTTCTTCTTTGTTTCTTCATTTCTCTTTTTTTCTTCTTCTCCGTCGTCATCGTCGTAGTCGTCGTTGTCGTTGTCGGTCGTTGTAGTCGAAAGTATCGGTTTCTCGCGTTCGATCTTGATGTAAGAAAAAAGAGAAAGAAGAAAACGAGAAAGAAGGCAAAAGAAGTTAACGATAAACATCGTAATTTTAAGTTTCTCTAAAAAAAAAAAAAAAAAAAAAAAATTAATACCCATTTTCTTTTCCTTTTTTTCTTCTTCTTCTTCTTTTTTTTTAAGTTGGCCTAAAAATCTCGAAATCGTATAATTACTAATGGTATAATAGTCGTCATCGTAGTTCGTTTCTTGACATTGGAAAGATTGACCTAATGTAACGGAGGATAGAAAAAAATAGAAAGATAAAAAGAAAGAGAAAGAAAGAGAGAGAGAGAGAGAGAGAGAGAGAGAGAAAGAGAGAGAGAGAGAGAAAAGGAGAGAGAGAAAATAAATAAAAACAAAAAAAAAAGAAAAAGAAAAAAGAAAATAAAAATGAAATCGAAATTCTAACTCTGGGTAACTTACATACATACATACATACATACATACATACATACATACATACATACATACATACATACATACATACATACATACATACATACATACATACATACATACATACGTACATACATATGTACAATATATCGTAAGAGCTGTCAGCGTCTTTTATTAAAATTTTTGGACGATCGGCTAATTAACTCGAGCGAGTTACCTACCTGTCGAACTTGCTGACTCGCCAGATGGAACAAGAAAGTCTGGTCCCGAAGAAGACGAGGGATGTGAAAGGAAAAAAGTAAGAGAAGAGAGAAATTAAAAAAAGGAAAAAGAAAAAAAGAAAAAGAAAATGAGAACAAAAAAGAAAAGGAAAAAGAAAAAAGCAAAAACTAAAAGGAAAACAAAGAAGAAAAAAGGAAAAGAAAAATAAGAAAAAAAAGAAATAGAAGAGAGAAGAAGAAGAAGAAGAAGAAGAAGAAGAAGTAGTAAGTGGGAGGTAGAAACGTCTTTTCGTGTGCCGCCTATATTCGTCTAAAAAGCTATTTCCAGGGCCCTTCCTAATTATAGGTTTCGTGGCACCATGAATGTTCTCTCTCTCTCTCTCTCTCTCTCTCTCTCTCTCACTCTTTGTCTCTCTCTCCCTCTCTCTATTTCTCTCCTTCTCTCTCGGTTTATAGCTATTACGTCGACTTGGGCGTACACATCGAAAAAGAAATGTGTGCCAAATTCCTCGCGGCGAAACATCCTGAAAAGCACGCGGATGGCCATAAGCTTCGCGCATAAATCTCACGAAGAAAGGAGAATCCAGACGGTAGAATGTGGAAAAGAGAGAAGAAAAGTAGTGATATAAAGGAGTGAGAGGTAAAGGGGGTGAGGGGGGAGGAGGGGAGGGGGAGGGGGTATAGCGCGGGATAAAGTGGAAGAGAATTTCTGTCTGATATACACGATGCCGAATTATACGATACTGAAATAATTCATTCGATCGAGGGAAGAATACCCTTGAAAATTATCAAAATTTATGTACGTCTTTGTATATCGAATTAAATCCCGATTCAAAGTCGAGATCGTAAATAACGACGTGTCATTGTCACTTTATACATTTATTTATGTCCTTTTTCTTTTTTTCTTCATATGGGCATATATATATATATATATATATATATATATATATATATACATTTTTTTTTTAATACTTTTATTTCTTCTTTTGTAAGACGGAAAAAGAGGGACGTGTGAAAGAGAAAGAAAGAAAGAGAGAGAGAGAGAGAGAAAGAGAGAAAGAAAGAGAGAAATAGAGAGAAACGAAAAACGAAAAATTATGATCGTTCTCATTAAGTAATTAGTATCGTCGAAAAATAAAACGATATATAAGTATGTATATATATATATATATATATATATATATATGTGTGTGTGTGTGTGTGTGTATATATGATATTCGTGAAGATATGGTCGTAATTCACGTTACCACGAGAGGCAACAAATTTTCACGTAAGTTACAAAGATTGTTGGTACGCCGGTTCAAAGATCTCGCGAAGTCTCGCAATAAATTTCATGGATGTAGACGTAACGCTCGAGTATTACACTTCTCTCTCTCTCTCTCTCTCTCTCTCTCTCTCTCTCTTTCCCTCTCTCTCTATCTCTCTCTTTATCTATCTATCTATCTCTCTTTTTCACTTTTATCTTTCTTCCCTTCCTTCTTTCTCTTTCTCATGTAGACCGAATCGTAACGACGTGTAACGTCCGTTCGTGTCTTAAGGAATTTACAGGACACATTTACAACACACAGGTACGATATTTCAGTCAGTCAGTCTGATCTTCTTACGTTTAAAGTACAAAGGTCAACGTCAGGTGATACGTCGAATTCGCTTACTTTCGATTCAATTCATGATCTCTCCCGCGAAATTTATCTTTTCGATGAAAGTTCTTGTGCTCAAAAAAAAAAACAAAAAAGAAAAAAAGAAAAAGAAAAAAAATAAGAAAAGAAAAAAACTAGAAAAGGAAAAAGAAAAAAGAAAAAAAAGAAAATATATACATATATATTCAAAATAAATTTGATATGATAAAAGTGACGAGTTTCGAAGTGTCAGATAAAAATCATTCGTTATTAACGTCTTAAACATCTTTTTAACATTATCATAATAAAATTGTCGTTTGCATAATTAACACACACACACACATACATTTATATATACACACTTTTGATAAGAAGGAAATGCCGTAATGAATATAAAATATTTAATTTAATTAAATACAGATAAAAGCAGATTTAATATTAAAAATGAATTCGATGTATATAGATAAAATAAATGTCATTGGATTCGACATGAACTTTTTATTGGTCAATATTTAATAAAGTGGCAATATATAAAAATTAATTTAATATAAATCGATATAATATCGGTAACGAGATTATACGAATCTAATTCTAGTAATTCGGGTATAAGATATTGGTGCAGATTTAATAGGCGAGAAATGAAGAAGAAGAAAAGGAAGAAGAAGAAGAAGAAGAAGAAGAAGAAGAAGAATAAAAGGAAGAAAAAAGTTCAGGATGTATAATCGTCGGCCACCAGCGGCGCGTTACAAGGATTCTAAATAAAGGCACGCTCGTACAACGTACGAAGAACTTGGGTTCGTACCCCACGCTGGTAAGATCTAACCAAACGTGTTTTCTGCGGGTGGTAGTAAGAAAAGATATAAAGAGAAAGAAAGAGAGAAAGAGAGAGAAAGTAAGAAAGGAAGAAAGAAAGAGTTAAAGAGAAAGAGAGAGAGAGAGAGAGAGAGAGAGAGAGAGAGAGAGAGAAGATTGGCCGTCAGTCAGTTCCAGCAATGGACGTATTGTACAGTGGATGCAGAACGAGTCGACTTCTTTTCGAAGAGTAGATCACGCTGGGCGATAAGCAAAAGGTGATCCTGATTGCTTTTTCAAATCATTTCGAGTCATTGTCTTTTCTCGTCTTAACTCCCTTTACTCCATATCGAATGAATCTTCTTATTATTCTTGATCGAAGATCAAAGAATTTACGTAGATCTGTGATAGAAACGAGTTAAGAAAATTTACGAGAACAATGTCTGACGATTAAATAATGATTTTCCTATCTATATTCTTTAAAAAATAAATAAATAAATAAATAAAAGAAAAAAAAAAAGACAAAGAAAAAAGAAAGAATTGTGATTAACCAACGTTAATATAGAAAACATTAATTTTTATGGATTTTCATATTTCAATTTGCGTATCAACGTATAAAAGTTAATAATTATATTATAATTGATAGAAGAAATTCTTCATATATTTTATCCGCCACGTTCTATAAATTTTGATATTTATGTCGTACGGAAGAGAGAAAGAAAGAAAAGAAAAAAAAGAAGAAAAAAAACGAAAGAAGAAAAGAAAAAAATATGTGACAAAATCTACATGCCTGAGTTACTTACTTATATACTTCGTCGTATGATTAGCAAAACGAACGTGTACGCAACATGTGATCGATTTTTCTTATTTATTTTAAACGGCTAGTAGTAATTATCACGATACACTTAACGATTGATACGCGTATGTGTAACGAAAGAAAGAGAGAGAAAAGAAAGAAAGAGAAAGAGAGAGAGAGAGAGAGAGAGAGAGAAAGAGGGAGAGAGAGAGAATGAGGATTGAAAGTGGACCAAATGCGTTCCTATAAATTCCAGAACGCAGGTACGATATTAAAGCAAAAGTGGAGCTAACATTTTTTCACTTCGTTAACGCCGATACGTCGTGTACCCATAATTACACGGTAATTACATCTTTCGGGTATTCATTACTCAGGATAATCGTATTGCTATATTACAGCACTGACACGTAGAACGGCCCACCGATGGGTATGACTTATCGGCCAATTCCCGCTAAGAGGACCGTCCATGCAACAGAGATTTTCTCATCCCTCCCTTTCTCTCGTATTTTCTATCTCTCTTTTGAATCACTTATTCTATACGTCTGTCTCGCTTTCTCTCATTGTATATCTCTTTATCTCTTTCTTACTCTCTATTTGTTTTTTATCTTTCTCCCTCTCTCTCTCTCTCTCTTTTTCTTTTCATTTATAATCATGACCAATAAGGACTATCTTGGACATTATTTGTATTTATTCTCTTTTTCTTTTTTTTTTTTTTTCTTTCTTTTTTTCCTTGTCAAACATCTGATTTCATTTTCTTTCATTTATTCGAAATGATCTTCTTGATATCATGTCGTTATCGTGATACATTTCAACTGAAGAAAATGTCACCTGCGAAGAATTTATCATTCGTAGAGGTAACTTATGAGAGAGAGAGAGAGAGAGAGAGAGAGAGAGAGAGAGAGAAAAAATCGAGAAACTCTCGAAGTAGCCGTAATTACGTATGTAAAATGCATGGATCTTTTTTTTTTTATTTTTTTTTTTTTTTTTTTTTTTTTTTTTTTTTTGTAAGAAGGAAAGGAGATACGAAATAAAAGCGAATACCGTTTCTTCGTGGCTAAGCAAGTTGAGCTTGAATTGGCTTCCGGCTAAGTGTCAAACTCAGGATATAAATCTTTCGATGCTGATAGAAAAGAGTGAAGAAAAAAAAAAAAAAAAAAAAAAAAAAAAACGTCTGCTGAAAATAGAATTGTTCGAGAGTACAATGACATTACGTTAAATTACCGTAAAACATTCGTTGATAGCTAATCGTTACGTCTGGATGCATCGAGTAATCACCATTTCAAAATACAGAAGATGAGCCCAAGGAAGTTCCTAAATGAAGTTAAAAGTTCGTAGGCGGGGCCAATAGGCCGGGCGGAAAAGAGTGAAGTAGAGTCAAAAGTTATTAAGTGATTTGAAAAATTGAGATTACTCTTTTTCGAGCTGATTTATCGAGTTAATTTACTTTCTTGTAAAAATGTTCCCTGGTAATGTAGCGAAAGAAAAAAAAAAATAAAAAAAAAAAAAAAAAAAGAAAAAAATGAAAACGTCATAGTTTAACAATCTATCTATCGTGAAAAAAAAAAAAAAGAAAAATAATTAATACACAACTTTTTGTCCCGTTGAATACTATATCACATTTGAAAGATTATATAAAATTAGAAACAATTTATTTGTATAGAAATTAAAATTAGATCGATCTTCCATTTCTCATGCAGTTGAAATTAATTATCTATAAAAATCCCATATGCATATACATATAAAATATATATCCCATATATATACATATATATATATATATATATATATATATATATATAATATATATCACGTATATCAAACAAGAAAATAAGTCAATCACGAAGTTAGTTGGTATATTCAACGACGTCGTTTATGGCAATTAATTTCTTACTCGACAGTCTTTCATTTTTCATATTTTCTCCCCTCTCTCTCTCTCTCTCTCTATCTATCTATCTATCTATCTATCCATCTTGAAATAGTTATCGTCATCGTAAATCGATCAATACACCAAAGCTCTTAACTATCTTTCATAAGATGGGCGTAATCGATAAAAAAGGAATATAATAACTCGTTCTAGATATTCCCCTTCTGTCTTTCTAATCGTTACTTCAGGATCAATGCTTTCAACGTCTCACGATTTCGAAGAACGTAATGGCGCGTTGCTAATCATTGAAGCCAAAAAAGAAAAAAAAAAAAAAAAAGAAAAAAAAGGAAAAAAAAAGAGGGAAAGAAAGAAAGAAAAGACCAATATCTACCCTCGTAGATCAAAACAAACTCATTTCCAAGGATATCACTCACCGAGTCGGCTGCATTAACCTCGGCTTCACGAAGTAGAAGAGCATTACAGACGTCAGTGTGGCCGAGTGCTGCAGCCAATAGCAAAGGACTTCGTCCATTCTAAATAATACAAGAAAAGTTGATAATATATTTCATATACTTTACATTATTTTTTTTTTCTTTTTTCTTCTCTTTTTCTTTTTTCTTTTTTTTTTTTTTTCTTTTGGTTTACAATACATCTCGTCATTATTCATAATCGTTAATTCGTCGATATATTTCTATTTTATATTTTTATTCGAACTATTTGAAACGTTTAAAAATCATTTCGTCGTTCTTTCTTTTCAATTTTTTATTATTATTATTATTATTATTATTATTATTATTATTATTATTATTATTATAATTATTATTATTATTATTATTATATGACTACGTAAATACAGACATATACAAATAGCGAAATAATCTTTTCACAATGACGACATTGATAGTTCGTAATAAAAATTATACGAGATATATTGTCATAGATATATATTTGTATATATAAAAGTGAAAGATATTTTTTTCTTTCTTTTTTTTTTTTTTTTTTTTTTTATTATTGGCGAATTATTTATTCGTTGCATTACGTGTAGACTTCATCGACGGATCAATTAGCGTTGTAATTAATAGCTACCGGTATTTCAGTTTGTAAGCTCGCGCAGAGATTTCCCGCGTTGAATTAACTCCCGCGATCGGACAGTACGCAAGCCTTAATTAGCTGAACAAGGAATCGAGCAACACGAGCTAAACGACAACGCGACGACGATCGGCCCTTTACGTATATCCGCGGAACCTTCGTTTTGCCCTACGAAGTACGATACGATGACTTAGGAACGATCTCTCTCTCTCTCTCTCTCTCTCTCTCTCTGTTTCTCTCTCTAAGGCGAATGGCCATCATGACCTTGATTCAAATCTTCTTTAAATCACGAATAAAGAAAAACAATAATAACGTAAAAAATACAAAACGTAAAAAAAAACGTAAATACTTTTCCTTTGTATTTTGTTTTTGTTTTTTTTTTCTTTTTCTTTTTACTGTAATGAAATACTTTATTATATAATACTTATAATTCATTGTATTAGATCATAAAAATGTATTTATGAACAAAATAGATCATAGAGTGATTTAAATATTAATCGTCAATGAATATATTAATATACATTGTTAATAAGCGCGATTAATATACTAAGTATTTTTTACTTATACTATTTATGTAATTATCAATATAAAATTGTGTAAATTAATATACGTGATAAGTTATTATAATAAAGGTACGGTTTTATTTTTATTTGATATTTTTCATTTAATATCGATATTATCAATTTTTCTTAAATTTTAAATAATTCAATAATTATTCTAATTCTAATTGTATTAGATATATGAACATAAACGATAAAACGAATTACGTTTAGTATATGATTTAACCGATCACGAATACGTTAAAAATTAACATTGATCTATTCAAGGAAATAGATAAAATGAGAAGTAGATCTTTATAATAGGCTAAAGGAACGAAGAAGGGGAAGAGAGAAAGGAAGAATAGTAATAAGACCACCACGTTGTTTATAGTAAACGTATTACAAATGTGATGATAAATGTCTTACATAATTTATAGATATAATTCAAATTTATGACGACAATAAATACGAGATAATCAATTAACAGATTAGTTCGAAATCGTAAAAAAAAAGAAAGAAAAAAAAAAGAAAGAAAAAAAAAAAGAAAAAGAGAAAAGATAGGAAAAGAAGTGAAAAAAAAAAGATGGAAAAGAAGAAGATTCGATTTCTCGTTGATGAATATCGATTTAAATGCTAGTAGGAGAAGCTTGTCATGGTTTTTAAAAGCTTTGATCTTAAGCCGACTTCTTTCGACTATATAAAAGTCATCGTGGATCAATATATACACATGTATATTATACATATATATATATATATATATATATATATATATATATATCATCTACATGGATACATATATCTATCGTATATATATATATGTATCCGTGTCCGATGGCTTTTACGATTAAAGGTCAAAGATCAAATTGGAAACTTCGTGGAAGAGCAACGAACGAAGAATGAAGGAACTTCCGATTTGAATTAAGAGAAGCAAAGAGGATTTCTTGAGAAATCTAAAAAGAAAATCCTCGTTTGCGCGCTTGAATCGTTCCGCGAGTAAGATGAACGATTTACAAGGTTTACGTTCGAATGGAAGACGATAGAATCTGAATTACGAGGAGTAGATGAAGGTGGATGAGGTGGAGGTGTATAAGGTGAGGATGAAAATGAACGAGAGAAAGAGAGATAGATAGATAGATAGATAGATAGATAGATAGATAAATAGATAGATAGAAATGCGAATTATTACTCACCTCGTCTGGTTGTGGTTTGATCCCTTCGTCGAGAAGACGTGCGACACGTTCGGCCTCGCCACGGACGCAAGCTTCGCGTAACTTTTCTGCCATTCCAGCCACGCACCTTAATCCAATTTTTCGACCGAAGGAGGGAGAAAGAAAAGAAAAAAAAAAGAGGAGAAAAAAAAAAGAAAAAGAAAGAAAACAAAATTAATCATATAAAACATATATAGTAATATAATAACAACGACGCGGTATATGATTTTCGCCCCACACCCCTTCCAAAAAAAAAAAAAAGAAAAAAAGAAAAAGAAAAAATAAATAAATAAACGAACGAATGAATAAATGAGATGTAATAAAGAGATTAAAAAAAAAAAAAAAAAAAAAATTAATCAGCCGTAAACATGAATTATGAATCGATGATGATTATCAAAGTGAATCTGGTTCTAAGTCACTTGAACGAATATTTTTAATATTCTTAAAATTGTAAAATTACGTAGGTATATTTACTATTTCCGTTCTTGTTATTACAGAAAAAAATAATCTTTTTCTTTTAAATAATTCAAACACGATTGTTCATATATATCAAAACGAAGAATATACATGACTTAAATCACTTTCATAATCACTAATTCATATAATAATAATAATAATAATAATAATAATAATAATAATAATAATAATTATAATAATAATAATAATAATAATATATTACATATAGTATACTTATAATAATTATTCGAATATATAATAACATAATATTTTTTAATCTACACCGAACAAACCGATAATAACATATTTGTTAATCATTAAAAAATCCACGTTTATTCTACGATAGATTAAATATCATTTATATTAATTGTCAAGTTTTACTCGTTACATTATTATCACATTTGTACTTCGTAGTTACTTCAATGAATAATATATTTTCTTAAAATTTTTTTTAACACCCTATATACTTGTACGTACATATATATACGTAACCACTAGCATGTCATATGAGCGTCAATTTTAATTACTTCTTCATTAACTACGTTGAAAGAAAATCAAGTTAGAGTCAGTAACAATTATCACGCTGTTAAAGCAATTCTCATTGATTTCTCAAACTACATACATTCATACATAAATTCATAGATATATATATATACATACATATTTATGTATATGCGTCCGTCTCTCTCTCTCTTTCTTTCTCTCTCTCTCTCTCTCTCTCTCTCTTTCTCTCTGTCTCTCTCTTAATTCAGTCTCTTCCTTTTTCTTTCAGACTTCCTTCCTATCTCTTCCTCTTTTCTCTCTTGTATCTGAAGCATCGTTACAGACGAAGAGAAAGAAGGCGTGACAAGATCACAAGAGAAGGAAAGAGACAGAGATATGGGGAATGGAGACAGAGAGAGAGAGAGAGAGAGAGATACACTTATAAAGGGAACAATGATACATGGCGCCATTGTTTTCGGAGACAATGGACGCCTTGCCTTTGGCGTCCAAGTTGTAAAAAAAAAAAAAAGAAAAGAAAAAAAAAAAGGAAAAGAAGAAAAGAAAATAAAAGAACAAAAATAAACAAAACTAGTTGTCTGTATGGATGATTCCTTTCGATCTTAAAATCTTCGAACTCACTTAGTTTCTCTTTTCTTAAAAGGGAATATTAAAACAACGGGTGGTACCAATAAAGTTCGAGAGAGACAAGCAAGGAACAAGTTCGTCTTTAAAGTGAACATAATCGAAATTTTATTTCTCGACAAAAAAAACGAACGACGAAGTCACGGGAAAAAAGAAATTTTTCATACGCAATAACATTCATGTTTGATATATGTATTTACATATATATATATATATATTATATACAACATCCCCTCCGACATTCGAAGTTCATTTCATGCTCAGTTACGCATCACGTAGCTTTATTGCTAATTTAAATATCTTTAAATGCTTAATGCTCCGTACTTTAAAGTCTTGCATAAAACGCGGCACCGCCCTGATTACCAGTCTACCTAAATATATATGTACATAATTATATATATATAAATATATATATATATATATATATGTATATAGGAATAAATAAACATATATGTATTTACATGATAATAAAAATTTGTAAAAAAAAAAAAAAAAAAAAAAAAAAAAATATGACATTATGACATGTACAATGACGTAAGTCATGATATTGTCAATCTAAACAAATATTTTTAAATATATTAAATATTATCAATTATTATCTAATTCGTTAACTAAAAATACTTGTATAAAATTTCATTTCTAATGTAATTTTTATATAAAACTTAAATTGAAAAAAAATAAAATATACACGTAGATATACATATGTATATTGTGTTATGTAAACAACAGAAAAATCATCTGCCCTCTTTCTATCCCTTTCTCTCTCTCTCTCTCTCTCTCTCTCTCTCTTTCTCTCTCTCTCTCTCTCTCTCTCTCTCTCTCTCTCTCTCTCTGTCTGTCTGTCTTTCTCTCTCTCTCTCCTATTGGTTATTCCAATTAAAATCGTTGTCATAGTTTGTAAAATATTATTAAAAACAAATTTAATTTTCAATTTATTTATTTGAAACGTTCGATCATTCATATTGGAAAGTCTCGAGTATAATACTGGAGAAGGATGATTTATATATATATGTATATATATATATATATATATATATATATATTACGTATATATATATATATATATATATATATATACGTAAAAAAAAAAAAAAAAAGAAAACAAAAAAAAAATAATTATAAAGAAAATATATACACAGAAATATATCATATGATATATTTAAGAAAAATAAATTCCCTTACTTTTCTCCTAAATTTTTTTCTCTAATCCTTATTTGACCATTCCAATTGAAATTTTTATCCTTTTTTTTTTTTACTTTGTAAAAAAAAATTTAGAAGAAAAAAAAAAAGGAAAAACATTGAATTTTAATTATTAAATAATTACTTGTTGAAACGTTAAAAGGGTTAAAATCAAATAGTCTCAAGTATCATTGAAAAGTGTGAATAATCATAAAGATTTTGTGTCGTATCGTACTTAAGAATGAAGAGCGTAAAAACAGACATGAGAACTAGACAGAGGTAAGTATGTTCCCTTCGCATATTCATAAGATCTTTCGTCGTGAACTTAGCACGGCCACCGGATGACAGTGACTAATGAAGTTCAGCGAGCTTCTAACGACCGTGGCGAGCTAAATGCGTCGTTCGCTTCGTAACAGTAAGAGGAATTTTAAATGAGAAAGGTAAGAAAGAGAGAAATAGAGAAATAAGGTGGAAGAGAAAGAGAAAGATAGAAAGGGAGAAAAGGGAGAGAAAACTAGATTACAGGACGACACTGGACGATCAGCTGATAGAGTTGGAAATAAGGTGCATCCGTCAAAATAATCAATTTTAACGATCCAATTTGTGCATCGTACACGTCAGATGTACTTTAAACGATAGCCATAGACGGATTTACAAATTGGATTACCTACCATGAAGAGATATGACGTTTCTATCGATCGATGATAAAGAAGCTAAAAATATGATCGGTGCGAAATATGATTTTTTGAATAATATTCTGTTAAGTCAGAAGACGGTAAGAAGAGTCCGTGTATAAGAGGAAAAAGTACAAAAAAAAAAAAAAAAAAAAAAAGAAAGAAAAAAAAATAAAAAAAGAAAAAAAAAGATAAAAAAGAAAAGAGAAAATTTCGTCACAACGAATTTTAAACATTTTATCGCGATGAAAAGAGACAGATGTGGGTATATGTGAATAAATAAAAAAATAAGAATAATATTATCGCGGAAAGTGTATACGCGTATTTCCTTAAATAATATTTTCACATCAGAAAGTGTTCGAGAGTGCGAGGAGTGAGAGAGAGAGAGAGAGAGAGAGAGAGAGAGAGAGAGAGAGAGAGAGAGAGAGAGAGAGAGAGAGAGAAAAGGAAAAAAGAGATAAAAAAAAATAATAATTTTCTATAAACGAGTTTTATAAATTTTCATCACGACAAAAGGAGAATCAGATAAGTAGAGTAATAATAGTAATATTATGCGACAAAGTATCCACATTTATTTCCTGAATAATATATACCAATAGAAAGTGTACATGTGAAGGGAAATAAAAATAAATGAATCAAATAAATAAATGAAAAAGAAAGAGAAAAAAGAAAATGATTTTTAATAACAAGTTTAATAAATGTGATCGCGATAAAAAGAGACAGATGTGTGTATACTGTGTGTTTATATATTTATATGTATTATATACATATATATATATATATATATATATATATGTATGAGTAACATTATGGTAGAAAGTATTCACATATATATATATATGTTTTTCATGAATAATATTTCCATAGAAAGTATCCATGTAAACAAAAAAAAAAAAAAAAATATTTTACAAGTTTAATCAATTTGGTCACAATGAAAAGAGACATATATATATATATATATATATACACACACACACATATGCGTTAACTATAAATTGACAATATTAGAAAATAATTGTTAATATTCATACTAATGTCTAAATCGTATTGATAATCGCGCGTTAACGTTACTACTAGATTCTTTGTTTTCTATACGTACATATATGTTTCGTTGATTTAATTTCAACACGTCAATCATTAGTTAGATAGTAACAGAATTTACATAGTTCAAGATTGATAGCCTAACGGTATACTTTCTAGCTTTAATTTCCTTTAATTTCTTTTTGTTTGTATTTTTTATTCTTTTCTTTCTTTTTTTTTTCTTTTTTTTTTTAGTTTTATTCGCTTCCTTAAACTTTCTTTCCTACATTAAACTATCGTTTAATTATATCCATTTCATTTGGATTAATCCAAAGACGTAGCCAAGATCGATGTTAATTGGATAAAAATCAATTGATCTTCTATCATCGATCCTTATCATCACGAAGCTATTACATTAGTTCAATTGCATCTAATTACATCGTTGATTTTATTGATTATTTCGAAATAGTTAAGTATCAATGAAGTATAATTAGATTCTTGTGAAGAGATTGAAACAATTTAAATGGTTTCTCATAAAAATTACAAAACATCCCGATCGACTTAGCCAATAGATATGATATATTTGATAAAGTCGGAACAATTGCAATGTTCGAGTTATGTGATATTTAAATATCTACGAGAGACATTTATAAACGTGTCCTTATGTAGAAGAAAAATGATAGAGAGAGAGAGAGAAAGAGAGAGAGAGAAAGAGAGAGAGAGAGAAAGAGAGAGAGAGAAAGAGAGAGAGAGAGAGAGAAGGTGATATCGACAGTTCAATCGAAGTGGCTCGAGTTGTTGAGAGTTCATAAATCATGACATTCAGTGATGCATTATCTCAAAAGTCGACGCGTGAATTATTAGACTTTCTTATTTGAGAGTGAGAACACGGCATTCAAGCACTTAGGTACTCACGCAGAGGACAAGTCATCCAAAGAGCCAACCCCTCGTAGGTTGCACCGATCGCGAAGCGATTTAATTACCGCTTACCTTGGCACGAAGCGTCATCCTGATCGCATATCCAAAGGTACGAAGTAGTAGTATCGAACTATTGAGGCAATGTCGAGAGGTAGCTACCATCCTTCTTTACTCTCTCTCTCTCTCTCTCTCTCTCTCTCTCTCTCTCTCTCTCTCTCTCTCTCTCTCTCTCTCTCTCTCTCTCTCTCTCTTTCTCTTTCACTCTCTCTTCCTCTTTATAGAACAAGGCATCGTTGGCCTCGAGCAAGG
>NC_140810.1:15322500-15330000 GCF_050613455.1 Vespa mandarinia
TATAATTATAATATAATATAATATAATATAATATAATAATAATAATAATAATAATAATAATAATAATAATAATAATAATAATAATATTGAGAAGATAATATAAAGATGATATATTCGAAATTTGTTAATAATAATTAAGAATACGATTAGAATATTGTTAGAAATTATCGTAGGTATGTATAATAAGTTGAAAAATATTTATATCTTAAAATATCGTATAAATTTATATATGTATATATGTACGTATATATATTTAGCTTATAACTTGAACAGAGTTCTCAAGAGCGATTATCTAGGAAAGAGAGAGAGAGAGAGAGAGAGAAAGAGAGAGAGAGAGAGAGAGAGAGAGAGAGAGAGAGAGAGAGAGAGAGAAAGAGAGAGGTAGAGAAGAAAAACAAAATCGTAAATTTTCAATCGAATACCAAGGTGCAAATTGTACGGAGCATTCATCTTCACTACTAAATCTTTTTCAATAATCGTACAAGCGAGGATGATATCACCGGAGGGCTCGTATTCTTAGCATATATGTATTTCGTCCTTGTATCATGGCCGTTATAGAGCAAGAAGGAACGGGGAAAGAAGACAAAGAAAAAAAGAAAAGAAAGAAAAAGAAAAAAGAAAATGGAAGCAGGCGGTACGACGGAACGATGTCTTGTACCCCCCCCCTTTAGGTAATGATACGTTAAAACCATGAAGATTTCCACGAAACATGGAAGAGCATGCGATAATCGATGCAATGTCACGACACATACACAACATATACATAGATATACATACATATATATATATATATATATATATATATGCATCTATGTAGATTGTGATGGAGGAAAGAACGACGAGAGAGCCTCTCTTTCTCTTTCTCTCTCTCTCTCTCTCTCTCTCTCTATCTCTCTCGCTTTGTTTATTTTATCCACGATATCGGCTGATCGCAAACCACAGTGATGGCGAACGGATCATAGTATTTCATGCACGACCGGGGCCCAAGCTTTTATGGGCCCGTCCAGCACGATATCGCTTTACCACTACGCGATCGGACATTATCAGCGCCTGCTTAACAAAATTGCCCTCTTGTAAATGTTTCCACAATCGATTCTTTCCGATCTAACGACTTAATATTACCTCGGAGATATATCAAGATATTTATTAATTATTATCTTCTTCGGTTAGATGGAAAAAGAAAGAGAGAGGGAGAGAGAGAAAAAGATAAAAATAAAAATATCCTTTAATTCGAAATTTTTCATTTTATTACGACGACTCTCTTATCCCTCGTAAATTAAATTAACCCTTTGAAGTTCAATGCGGCAACTCGAATTGGACGATTGAGATGCGACAATAAATATTTTCGTCAAAGTTAATAAACAAAATTGATCTTATCCAAAGAAGAAATGAAGAAAATTCAGATAACAGAAAGTGAAAGATATTGTGAGCGAATACCAACGAGATATAGGATAATGGATATATAATTACTAAAAAGAAAAAAAAAAAAAGAAAAAAAAAAGAAAAGAAAGAAAAAAGAGTAACTTTCGAAACACCGCCTATCATCTTATATTAAAAGAAAATTTACGCTTATCTCTGATCTTAAAAAAAAAAAAAAAAAAAAAAGAAAGAAAGAAAGAAAGAAAGAAAGAAAGAGAGAGAGATTGTAGATTAAACGTCGAAGAAAGAAAATTCCCAAGGGGTTTATAAATTTTCTCGATACAACTCGAGAGATACACTCTGGTTTAATTCGCTAGAATTTATTATTCATCAATCCTGTTGTTAAACGTTTTTGTATAAGGGAACAACCGACCCGTGAAAATACTGGTACAGGACCGTACTTAAGGTTCCTACTGTAGCCTTAAAATTGCCCCGAAGCTTCGATATCTCGCTAAGGTGTTCGTGGAAACAAACAATTTGCAATATCCAGCGGCAATATTTTCGGTTCGAAAAGGAAAAAAAAAAAAAGAAAAGAAAAAAAACAAATAAAAAAAAAGAGAGAAAACCATGTTCCAGCGTGATACTACCATAGTAAGTAAGTAAGTAAGTAAGTAAGTAAGTAAGTGTAAGTACTTATTACATCCTACGATTACATATTGAAAAAGGTGAACTTGAGAATCGAACGAGTAGAAAAGCGGTGAACCGCAACGGCAAGTTAGTAAGTAAGTAAGTACGCGAACCGTGCTAGTCGATAAATAAAGTTACGATAGGACACGTTCACGGCGACACAGAGAGAAGTTGTATAACTAAGTATATATGTTCGAGCTTATCGAGCCTTATTATCGAGCTAGCTAGACGAAGAAGCGTCGGTGTAATGGTCCACGTCCGTAGTAGTAACAAAAGAGAAAGATAGATAGATAGAGAGAGAGATAGAAATAGAGAGAGAGAGAGAGAGAGAGAGAGAGAGAGAGAATGAGATACAAAGAACGAGAAAGAAAAAGAAAGAAAGAGAGAGAGAGAGAGAGAGAGAGAGAGAGAGAGAGAGAGAGAGAGAGAGAAAGAGAGTACTTATCTTTTTGTGTGCTCTCGGCAAGAAGATATTATCGGAAATATAATCGGAGAGGGAGATCATCAAGGACGCCTTTTGCAACTCGTAAGTCAATTCGTAACGAGTGTAAATACTAAATGGGATCGATATCGAGCCTAATTCTATACGGTCCATTGTATCTGATTTCTCTTCGATCTGAAAACCTTTTGCCGTAAGATAACGAGCATGCGAATAGAAAGAGATAAAGAGAGAAGTAAAGAAAATGAGATACTAAGGAAAGAAAGAAAGAAAGAAAGAAAGAAAGAAAGAGAGTGAGAGAGAGAGGGAGAGAGAGAGAGAGGAAGAGAGAAAATCATGGTCACGGTATAATCCTCGCAAAGGAATCACGCGAGACAAGAAGAGGCGAGGTCAGCTTGATCTTATTGTTCATAGATCGTGGCATTGTCTTCGTGTAGGTATCATTAAATGAACAGGAAGGGAGTACTCGTACCGGTTCGGAGTCGTCATTAAAGTGACGATTCGTAAGACTCCGTGTTGCACGATGCATGGCATCGTCCTTTCTTTCTCTGTTTTTCTCTATCCTTCTCTATCCCTCTTTCTTTATCTTGTTCACTCCCTCTGTTTCTCTATCTCTATATTTCTCTCTTTCTCTCTCTCTCTCTCTCTCTCTCTCTCTCTCTCTTTCTCTGTAATCTATTCATCCGTCCGATAGAATAAATTACACGTCGGCGACGCATCGACCGTGACTGTTTTAATTCGAGTACGAGCACGAGGCCGTTCGATTATTCGAACCTTTCGATATACGTTTGATGTCCTTTCAAGTGCGTTCAATGCACCGTTACCTTGCACTTCTCGGAATCTTATATGTATATATATATATGTATATATATATATATATACACACACATACACATACGCGCACCCGCATACATGTAAATAACTCGAACGTATGTATGTACGTTCATATTTCATTTTCTTTTTAATTATCCCCTTACGTATTATTTGACCGAAGAAAAATAATGAAATTTTCACGTAAATAAATCAGAATAACGACGATATATATGTGTGCTTAATGGATTTTGAGATCGTCAAGGTTAGTAGTAGTAGTAGTAGTAGTAGTAGTAGTATTAGTAGTAGTAGTACCTAGATCGAGAGAAGTTAGATCGAGTTGATCATAAAGTTAAGATAAGAGAACGTACATCTCACGGTTAAAAGCACTTTGCCCTTTGTGCCGTTAACCCGATAGACAGTTTGATTGCAGTTCTCTCCCTATGGGAGCGGTCCAGCTTCAAGGAATGATGACCATATAAGGAAATCGTCGTTCGCGCGCGCGCTTGCGCTCGAACGTATTCGCAAGGAAAGAGACGTAGCACACGTGTGCTTAGTAAAATATATTAGAGACATTTTGAAACGAGACCTCAAATGGATAATAGAAACAACGATGAAATATCGCTTACTATCATTCTCTCTCTCTCTCTCTCTCTCTCTCTCTCTCTCTCTCTCTCTCTCTCTCTCTATCTCTCTCTATCTCTCTCTATTAATCTATCTATCTCTCTATCATTCAATTTCTTTCTGACTTTTTATATTTTTGTCCGACAATGGACAAAATGGTTTATCCAAGATGCGTGTATTTTTAAAAGAAAAAAATCAAAAGTTTACGACAAATACGACGAAGTCATTTAAATTGTCAAGCTCTTATTATCGACGCTTTCATAAGAAGGAGAAATTGTTTGTCGGGAGTGTAACATGGGCGAATATACCATGGGTAACAACGAGATCGAGTAGAACGAGTTCGATAACTTAACGAGCCAACAACGTCGTCATTCTCTTCTCGTCCTCATCTTACGGAGAGAACAAGATCCGAAAGAGCACTACCTATCTACCTTATCTATCTACCTACCTACCAATGTATACGACAAATCGGATTAAAGTTTTGATTTTAAGCCGATCAGGACGATAACTCGATCCCTTGGAATTGGTATATATATATATATATATATATTCCAATATATATATATATATATATATAGTTAGATACGATGTATCTGGTATCACATTCTTTTTATTTCAATATTATAAATCGAATTTATCTAATATAGTTGTCATTAATTATCTATTCGATGTGAATTATAAAAACGATTGATTGTAAGATTGAACTTAAGTTAAGTATTTATCTAATCCACAAATCTTTATCAATTACCTAAGTATCTACTATTATTATTATTACTATTACTACTGTTACTATTGTTTTTTTTTTCTTTTTTTTTTTTTTTTTTTTTTTTCTATTGAAACGTTGATACACTCTAATTGAAAATGTTCTCGTTCATCATCACGATTTAATCCACTGTGGTTAGATCATATAGGGACGACCAAAGGAGAGTAGCGCGAGAAGAATAAAAAAAAAAAAAGAAAAAAAAAAACGAAAATGAAAAGAAAAAAAGAAACATCAGAAAAGAGAGACAATCATTTATCATCGGTGGATAGTTTGTGGCCGAACGAAAGAGTCTTCGTCAGGGAGAAGTCTTTCGATGAAAATAATTGGCGTTATACGGACATCTGTTTCACGCTGAGCCAGTGAATAGAAGAGCCACGTAGGGTAACGGAACGTTGGTCACTCTTATATGTATGCGTGTATATATATATATGTGTGTGTGTATATATATATATATATACATATATATGTGCACATAACGCGAACACCTATAAATTGTTGCGTGCAGTCTTGTAGAGGAGGAGATTGCTAATACCCAGAGAAGATCTCGCATGGTGCGCCCCTTCTGTGATTTACACGCGTGTCATTCTTACGTATAGGCGCGTGTATGTAGCGCGCCTTTAACTTCCGAATCAACGATGTATTCCAAGCACGAATCTAATTAACATAATTGATTTTTAAATGTCACTCAATTCTCTCTCTCTCTCTCTCTCTCTCTCTCTCTCTCTCTCTCTCTCTCTCTCTCTCTCTTTATCTCTCTAATATATATCTTTATCTCTCTTGTATTAGACTTAGAGACTAGAAAACTAACATTTAAATTTTCTTACAAATATATATATATATATATATATAATATTAATAATAATATAAAATATATATTATATAAATATTATATTAAAATAATATAATACATACTAATAATAATCAATAAATGTATAATTGATTGATATAGAATATCGTGGAAACAAAAGGAATAACAATTTTTCTATCACGCAAATTTTTACCTATCAAACGAAAGAATATGAACGACAGAATATTGTCCAGCTTAGTCCAGTCATATATTAAATTTATTGTATTTTAATATTAAAATTCGATTAAATTTTAAATAGATAAAACAAGATGTTACTTACTGTTTCCATAAAAAGATACTTTGATATATATATATATATATATATATATATATATATATATATATATTTAGGTATATGAAATTTCTTATCGAAGTTTTCAAAATGTCATATCGTTTTGAAATTTTGTTCGAACAACAGACAAATTTATCGATATAATTGATACGTTCAATGAGTAACTATGATAAAAGATTATTAATATAGTCATCGATCATTTATCATTTTATTGAATTTAATCATTAACTGAATGTAAAGATAAGAGAAAGATAACGAAAAAGCTATAAAATTGTTTGATAAGGAAAAAAAAAAAGGCACAGTGAAGGATTATAACGTTAATCGAGAAATGTTCAATTAAAAAATCTATTAATAAGTTAATAGTTTAATAATCGAGAAACGTTCAGGTAAATGAGGAAGAGAAACACGCATTCCATTTGCGTGTAAAACCTGCGTGCGAGGATATCGATAAGATGCAATCGTGCAACAAAATTAAATCGTTGCCGCTTAAGAGATTACACGCGTTTGCGAGATGGACGCGTTCTCCTTAAACCATTTGCATCGTGTACTCGTTACTAATGTAAGTATGTCTGAAACTGTGAGAAAGCAAAAAAAAAAAGAGAGAGAGAGAGAGAGAGAGAGAGAGAGAGAGAGAGAGAAATTGAAATTATCTGAACGTCCATTCGAAATGGAAGACACTCGGACATTTATTGAATGTTTTTCGATCGCGAGAGAAATTGCTCGTTAGGTTGTCGATATTCAGCAAATTATCGCCTGTGTTATACATCGAAAGGTAGATATGAGTGATCGAATTTTAAAAAAAGAAGAATAAAAAAAAAAAGAAAAAAGAAAGAGGGAAAGAGAGAGAATGCGAAAAAGATGTAAAAGCAATAAATTCAGATAAAATGGATACGTTTAAAAGGATAAAAGAAAATCAATTTTCAATTTTATTTCTATCTTGCGGTCGATCGTCGCCACATTTTTCTTTCTTTAATTCTTATCCTTTTTCATACAGTCAAGGATTTCCAAGTATATATATATATATATATATATATATATATATATATATATATATATTTTCATTTTTCCAATGTAAGTAAGTACATTGGAATGTAAGTAAGTACACCTGTGACAGTACTACGATACAGGTGTACGTAGGTTTTCTAAAAGAAAAAGCAATAACTCGTTTCCCTTTATGCCTTTTAATTGGGAAAATGATTTTATCTGTCCTTCCTTTTTAAAGGACACAGAAGATATACACAATCCGGTTATCCATAATCGAAAGAAATACCAAACAATTATCTACTCATCCCACTCGTCCGACTCGTTGAACTTACTCGACCGAACGAAACGAAAGACAAACAACGGATCCGAACAGAATGCATTCCTTTGCATTCCGACCATTACCATTGCCATACTCGCGGGAATGGTCAATTCACTTAATGGTCTCTACATGATCGCCTATATATTCTTTCTACGAGAAATTGAATCAATGGAAACTTCACGTAGCTAAATGCACAATTCGCTTATAGACATTATTATCGATGAAAATTAAAGTCTCTGTAGTCGTTTATCGCTCTTTGATGCTTTCTTAGAAGCTCTCTCTATCTCTCTCTCTCTCTCTCCCTCTCTCTCTCACGATCTTACAATCTCACGCTCTTTGTTATCTATTTTTTTCGTTTCATTGAATCTTTTCAAAT
>NC_140810.1:15335000-15337500 GCF_050613455.1 Vespa mandarinia
AGGAAAGAAAGAAAGAGGAAAAAAAAAAAAGGAAAAAAGAAAAAAAATCTTATTAATTTTTACGACTTCTCTTTTAACTATTTTTTATTTCACTTTTAATGTGATTTAATTACCTAACGATCGACGCGTTGCAAATTATACCGGATTTATCAAGGCTCACAAAGAAAAGTTACACCGGTCACACGACTTAAATACCAACCAAAAGTCCAAAGGGAAGGATCAAACAGCTTTATGAATATCTTTGACGCTTCATTAATTACATTCTTAAGTTACTCTTTTTTTCTCTCTCTCTCTCTCTCTCTCTCTTTTTCTTCCTTTCACACCCCTACTCTTCTTCCCTCTTTCTTCTTTATCTCTCTCTCTGTTCTTTTTCGCGCGAGGATCGATATTTCCGTGACGGTGGAAAACGTCAGCCGAAAATTAATTTCAATCGCATGTTATTCCATTAATCGAAATTTCGTTCATTTTTTAAAATAAACAATATTATTGCGGATAGTAATGGATAATGATTGGTACTGAATTTATTTAATTTATATATATATATATGTATATATATAGGTATTTTTAAACTCACAGGATAAAAGCACTGAAAACATTTACAAATTATGCGTACTGTACACACATACATACACACACACACACACACACAAACACAAGTGATTCACCGAATGATAATCAAATCGCTTTTCGAAATCGTATTTCTTTCTTTCTTTCTTTCTTTCTTTTTTTTTCTTTTCTTTTTCTTTTTTTCTTTTTTATATTCCTGCAAAGGAAGAAATACATTGGTTATATAGAAAAGATTTCTAAAGATTTTTAAAGGACGGATAGATAAGTGTTAACGCTAATAATAAATATATTTGTTTTTAATTTTCGCTTATTGGATTAGCGTTTGATAATTCACAATATGTCGGATTGATATAAATTATTCGACATAATTCATATTTATACTACTATGAATGATGTTATTATTCTAACAATTCTGTTACGCAATTATGTTTAAATATAATACCTTTTCATATATTGTACACTATCATATAAATATATGATACACCAAATAAGAAGGGACTTGTTACGATCGTAATATTTTAATATACATTTCTCATAATAATTTCAAGAAAATTGAAGAACGTCATCGTTGGTTATGTCGTTTCAAAGAATGTAGTCTACAAAAAAAAAAAAAAAAAAAAAGAGAGAGAGAGAAAAAAGAAGAAAGAGAAATTATTATTACATGATATGTGATATATAGATAAATGAAAATTCATTTTACTACACCATATATTTCTATCTCTCTCTCTCTCTCTCTCTCTCTCTCTCTCTCTCTCTCTATATATATATATATATATATATATATATATATATATATACATAGTTTCATAATGGTATAAAATAAAATTCCACAAGAAAATGAAGGAGATGGGTGCGACGATCGGTTTACGACTTGAGAAGGAAAAATTGATTACCGGATACCGTCTCTGGACTGCGTTCGTCGATCGTCGTGAAATAATAAGGTAGTCGTGCGTAGAACCGATCACGATGGCCGCACACGACCATTTGCCTTTCCGCGTCAAGTAGCTCTCTACTAGGAACGTTTGTAACTATAGTCGTTGCCAAGACGCATGCGTCTTCTTCGTGTCCTGCGCGGCAATGTCTATACATTCAATCCTTTTCCTTATTTTAGAAAGAGAAAGATAGGAAGGAAGGACGATCAACCTGGAAGAGAAACTAACCAACGTAAAAACTATTTCTAACATTTTCTTATCGACTATTCTTGGAAACGATACCTATGAACCAGAAGTATCATAAGGACTCGTGTTTCGAAGTAATCGTCACAAGAAATAAGAAAAAGCTTTTTATCTGAATCCCACATGGATCTTGATAATGATCGATGAAGATCGAATGGAAAGATAATCTCATGAATTTGCCGTTTCTAATCGATTAAAATTCATCCAAGTTCAGGATCGTTAAATGTAATATTTGCTCATCCTTATTGATTTGATTCATAAATAAGCGTCGTTAAAAAATATAATTTATCTGATCGATCGAATATAAAAATCGCGTGAAATGATCAAAAATAATAAATTCTTACGATAAAATGTCATCTTTATTTCGATCGATACGAAATTTACTTAATGTCTGGATAAAAATTATATTACTTATAAAAGATATTAAATATAGATAAATAAAAAGAAAAATAACACTTTTTATATGCAATATATAAGGAAATGTACGCGTTCTTTCTCTCTCTCTCTCGAAAAAAAAAAAAAAAAAAAAAAAAAAAAATAAAAAAATAAAAAAACTATTCCTCGGATATTTTGAACAATTTATAAATATGTATCTTTGATAAACTTTCGTCTTGAACGTCACAAAAGGGACGATAACAAAATTTCATTGAAAATGAATTTATTCATAGAAGAATATATTTATAGAATATTTACAAATTGAGGGAAGACGCGTAATGTGCAGACTAATTGGAATATAATCTATACCTACGAGAGGTATG
>NC_140810.1:15342500-15415000 GCF_050613455.1 Vespa mandarinia
TCGTTCTCTTGCTTATAGTAAATCGATTCCGTAATACCATCCTACTTTCCATTATGTACTAGGTAAGAGATCATGTTCACGCTTCGACCATCATAAATAAACCGCATCGTCAACGACAGTCACTAGAATTTACACCCTTTCTACGTATCTCTCTCTCTCTCTCTCTCTCTCTCTCTCTCTCTCTCTCTCTCTCTCTCTTTCTCTCTCTCTCTCTTTTTCTCTCTGTCTCTCTTTTCATCGAGACATCATACTTTTTTCGTTTAATGATTTACATAGTACATAAAGATCAAAGATAGTTCTTACGGTCTAAGAATATTACGACAGTTTGTCGATAGTTTGTATCGTCCGTATTTCTATGAACATACAACATGCTTATCGATCAATGAGATTCATACGTCCGGAGAACGAAGAAGAAAAACTTGGATATTGAATTTATAGAGATAACCGCAATAATTCAATACTTGAGACTAGCAACTTTCATCGAAGATCACTTACCTATACTGAGAAATGACCAACCGGAGTGAGGGAGAGGGAGAGAGAGAGAGAGAGAGAGAAGTCACATGAAATAAATGAGTACCCTCTAATTACTGGCTGTCCCTATAGCTATCGCTATAACATTCTCTTTCCCTTTCTCTCTTTCCCTTTCTCTCTTTCCATTTATTTCTTACTATAGTATAATGTTAGCAAGCTCACTTTCTCGAATATGTTCATGGATCTACAAAACCCGAATGTATAGATATAACTGTTCAAGTTACATCGTACCCTCCGAAGGTGGTACTTACACGGTTAATAATTAAAGTGAAAAACAACCGAGTAATATGGCCTTGGGCTAGATTTAAATCATTCAGGTTCGACGGTAAAAAGGATAATGTCGAGGTCGTAATAATGCTTTGTGAGTAATATGAGCGTGGAATCACTTGTTTAATTTACAACTCTTAAAAAGAGAGACAGAAACAAAGATAGAGAGAGATTGAGATAAATAGAGAGAGAAAGAGAGAATGTGCCAACGTTAAGAATACTTAAGCGTTCGTTTCGTCGGATAGAAAAAAAAATTAGAGAATAAAAAAAAAATAAAAACTGGTTGGTATGAAAAAGAAAAAAAAAAAAAATATATATATATATACATAAATTACTTAGTAGTTTCAAATAGAAATAATATTCAATATTAAACTATCGTATCCGTAAAACAGAGAAACAACAAGTGATTCGATCGAGAAACTAACTTATCGTAAGAATAACGATTGTAATTAACGTTAACATCTACTATTAAATGCACAACACGCCTATACTATTGATGAGATTTAGAAGAGAGCCGGTTTATACGGACGGTCGATTACTTTGTAACGTAACCATAGTGATAAACCTTTTAATAAATTAATTAAGCTTGTTGGATTGTACGTGATTAGACATAATCGTCGATGCGAAACGATATAAGTGTTACCGAGCTGTCACATAGGATTTTCATTGAAAGTTTCGATGAGAAACGTAAAACGACGTAAACGATAATCTCTTTATGAATTTTATATTCCCATAGCAATAAATCTTATATATATTTATTAAAAGTAAATCGTATTAAGGAGCGATGGCTAGGTACATATATACATGTATACATAATAAAACATATATATATATATATATATATATATATATATATATATGTAACTAGGCATTACTTTCTTGCATTGACATTCTTCAAACGAAGAAAGAAATTTTCTAAAGAAAATTTCACATATCCTTTGACGGATAAAAAAAGATTTTATTCTTACGTTTTTACGATTGACGTTTATAATCTTATAGATAAATGAAGCGAATTTAAAAATTCAAGATTAAATGAAACACCTGCTAGTTTCCCATTAATTTATCGATTAACATTAAATATACCATCGAAATAAAATTAGTCATTTTTATTTAATTTTCTAATTGTTAATTTGAAATCTATCGCAAATTTGATATATCGTAATGCTAAATCACATTTTCAATCTCATCAAATCCATCCGTAGGAGACGAATATTTTTTCGAGGCTTTTATAACGACTATAACTATTCTTATCTAGGACTCCCTTCTTATCCCCTTCTCTTCGATATCCTTTCTCCACCCTTTACCCTCTTCCTCTTTACAACCTTCTTCTTCATACTTCTTTCTCATTTAACTGGAATTTCACAGCGTGTTGCTCGAGCTTATCTACACGGACAACGTCATTAACGATGGATCTTCATAGAAAGTACTTACTCGCATTTCATTAAATTCTTGCGCGATGTCCGGCTCGTTCAGTTGGAATCATCACGAACGATCAACTTAGAAATAGAGTCATCAACGATCGTCTTAATTAAATCCAGGGACATAGAAAGAAAATGAAACGTCTACGATAGTCCAACGAGATTTTCATCGTGATAACTTGTCGCCAAAATTTATTTCATCCAAATTTTATGTTAATAAATGTCGTTTTCTTGATTTGGTTTTTCTTTTTTCTAGTTTTTTTTCTTTTTATTTTTTTTTTTTATTTTTTTATTTTTTTGTTTTTTTTTTGTTTAAATGTTTAATCTACCATTATTACTAGATATTATTTTATTATAAAAGATAATAACATAATAACAATATATTGAGATATGGTTTTGTATATTACGATTCGATTTATATATTACGAGGAAAAGAAGATATTTATAGTAACGTGCAATTATAAAAATATTAATTTTATCTAAAATTGATCGATCGATTATCATTGACATCAATATTACTTTTATTTTTTAATAGAATAATAATATACACGATCACTTTAAATTTATTTGATCAATATTTTTAATACGGTTAGTATTAAAAGTAATTAACGGTAAGTATACTGATTTAATAAATAAAGATATATATATGATTTCGTATATTTTGGAAAATATTAATTACCGTTAAGTTTTCATTCTAACGGATTCTAATTAGTCTGAAAATATGTTCACAAGCTATATATGATATTTAGGTATGCGCTAAACTCGTTGAATATATCGTGGCAAAGTTATACGTTTATAGTACGGCTTATAACGCAGCTCGATAACGATCGTACGATAATATATCTGACTGTTGGAATCGCAAGCGTCACGCTCTATTGCGGTGTTCGAGATATAGACCGAGAGAGGACGGGAATCTTTCTCGATTTACTTTGGCACGCCATCCTGAAATTGCCTAAGGATTTTACTGATCTACGAGAAGATCGAAGCACCTAATCTCTTTTCCTACCTTCTTCTTAATACTTTGCTCTATTTGTTCAGGTTCATTAGATTAACTACTGGAATTATCATAGAAACTTTAGGTGATCCATTTCTTCCGTCGTTTCGTAAAACAAAATCAAATAAACCATCGAGAAAAAGTGCATTTCTTTTTTTTTTTGTTCTTTCATATAACGAACGAACATAGATTCGTATTATTTGTTAAGATTTATTAAATTAATTGTCATCAATTATTATAGAAACTAAAGCTGATTGATTTCTTTCGTTGTTTCGTAAAACAAATTCAAATAAACCGCCAAAATGAAGGCGCACTTTCTGAAGATTTTTAATCAACTATATACATTTATTCTATTTGTTCGAATTTATTAGATTAACCATCACAATTGTTATAAAAAACTTAAGATAATCCATTTCTTTTGTTATTTCGTAAAACAAATTCAAATAAATCGTCAAAAAGAGAGCGCACTTTTTAAAAATCATAGTCAACATTATACGTTTGTAAACACATTGTTAACGTCTCCAATTCGATTTGATTTTGCATAAATAATCGTTGCATTGATCGCATTCGTAAAATAAAAAGAAATATGGAATTTCAGAAAAGTAGATTAAAACATTCGGTGGATTAAAAATCTTTCAAAAAATCTCAAAGAACTTGAAACGCGTAGTGGCATCGTCGCGTGACCAATGGCCGACGCATTATTACCAGTGCCACGACTGCAAAGGCGGATGCGTATTGAATAGCTACGTGCCTGAACGCGCATTCGTGCGTGAGAGGAAACAGAAACGCTCTCAAACGTACGATCCTCGAATACGCATACGCATTCTGTGCTGAAACAGACTTATATAGAAAATATATATATATATATATATATATATATATATATATATACACATATATATCGAGTGACTCATTTTAAACGATATGACCAAATATATTCGTTCTATTGGTTTTATAAATAAATGTTATCAAATAAAAATTACTAGGTTATAAGGAAGTAATATGTAATATTTATTATAGTAATTTCATTGATATTTCATCGAATCATGGCTCTCTCTCTAATATTACTAATATCCCTATTATAATATATAATATAATAATATAATAATATAATATATACAATATTAGATATATACTATATTGTATTGTATCGTATCCATGTTGTATCCGTGTCGTAACCATGTACTATACTATCGTTTATATTTACCTACTATACTATACTACAGATACTTCGATGAAATATTGATAAAAAGGCATATTATTTGTGTTCTTTGGATTCATATCGATATTCTTTACAACTTCAATTCTATTTAAAATGTTGATTACCATTAACAAAAATTTGTTATGACATCAATATCTTGAAAACAAGCCCCTTCTATGAAATATTTGTAATAAATATTACACTTTCCTCTCAAAATATAGCAGTTTTTATATGAAATATTTTTTTATAAAATTAATAAGATCGGTGATATTTAACCATATCGTTTAAAATGAGACACCCGATATATGTATATAAATATATATATATATATATACCATATGTTAACAGCAACAACAGCATCAGCAGCAGCAATGAGAATACAATGCATGAGCGAATGCAACACATACAAGAATATCGAGACTAATGTTTGTAGGTGGTATACACATATTTTGCTTTTTCTTCTCGTTTCCTTATCGGTACTTTTAGCGATCATTAAACTTCATCTTTTTCGAAAAGTCGACGACATTTTGAGAATCGAAAGTGATCGTTCGACAATACGAACAATTTTCATAAATAAAATTGTATATATATATATATATATATATATATATATATATGTATATATATATGTGTGTGTGTGTGTGTACGTAAAAAAAAGAAAGCATAGGTGATGGTTATATGTATCTATTTTTGCATACTTGGTTTTTTTTTTTTTTTATAATAATTTTGAGGTTAACTTTAAAATAAAATAAAATAAAATGAACGATTAGAATCGAACTGACGATTTGAATTTGTTACATTACCCCTTCGAAAATTTATATATAATATATTAATATAAGATATTTACCAGCCATACATGCCCGTCGAAAGTAGTCCTTTCCGAAAGAAGAATCCAACGGATAAATGAATATTCGTTCAGCTTGTATCCATCATAGAAAAGAACGATGATAAATGATGAAATGAAATATAATGAAAGAAGACACGAACGTACACGTACCGCACAACTCACACGCGTACACAAATACACACACACACACCACACACTAAATACGCAAGCAAGTACGTACACTTTATCACGACGAATTCCAATCAACAAAAAATCTCAACTATATCACTATTAATCAGGTTACATCGTTCGCGAAATGTACGAAAGATATCCACTCGAAATTCGTCGATCGAAATTTTTAATCGTGTTCTCATATACCGTCGATGGTATTCTCGATAATAAGCGGGTTTTCGAAACCGCGCTTCGAAGGAATCGTTTATTAACGTCGCAAAAAAAAAAGGTCGATTGGCGCGTTTTTGAACCGGGCCAATGATCAGCGCCACCTGCCTAATAGGGGAAAAAAAAAGAAAATATACGTTCCGAAACGGCGGTAATTTTAATCGCCGTTTCTTTTTATTTCGTAATAAAATTTTTTCTTTCTACTTGATATATCAGCGGCGAGAAAAGATGTTCTACTATCTAGATATCGAACTGTCTCGTTGCAATTGTGCCCCGTACGATCATATATATTTTTTTTTAAATAAATCTGATTTTTTCTACGTACGAGATAATTGAAATCAAATTTTCTTTTTCTCCGCGAGTCGAACAATTTGATTTTTGTTCGTCGGAATAAAAAAAAGTAGTTTCTTATCCACGCATCGAGCTCTCCGTGCGGATGGCATACAAAACATTCATGCTACTGACTTCGATACTCGAACGATCGCATGGTCGCACGTCTTTCTCTATTTCTTCGATATAATTCCTAATTATTTTTTATCACTGATGATCGTCGAAGAAATAAAAAATAAAAAAAAGAAAAAGGAAAAAGAAGGAAAAAAAAATGAAAAAAAAAGAAATAAAAATAATGAATGACACTGAGAGAGTACACCCTGAAAATCTATCGTAAGGTATCACTGAAAATCTTTCGACGATTTTAACGCAGTAAAAATGGATTTCACTTTGTACACATTAATGAAAAGGCTTGTATAATGCATTTTACAATTAGACACGAAAAATTCGTTAACATTTACACTATACTAATAATTCCTTCGTTAGGCTTTTCGTCACTTGTTCGATAATAACACCGTGAAAACGTTTTGGAATTGTCATGAAAAAAATTAAACCCAACTCGAAAAATAAAATAGCCATATTCGAAGTAAGAAGGACATATAAAAAAAAACAGACGACTGCAACCAAACCCAAAGGACGGTTGCATCGAGACTGATCCATGGATCGTCGAAGAGACCGGTGAAACCCACGAATCGAGCGAGGGGATCTGTTAGATCCCCACTTCACCTGCTTCTCACCCCTTCTATCTTTCCTTTTCCCCACCTCTTTCAACTGACAACGATCGTTTCCTCTTCCTTCTGGCAGCCCTTGCCATTCCCTCTTTCTTTTGTCGTTTAACAAGAAAAATGGCGATTTCTTTTGTTCGTTCGATCCTTTAATATTTAGGATTTACGATGATAAAACGTCGAGAAATTATCAAGAACTTCATCTTCGAACCTACCTGACCTTCTTTCGAACTTGATATAATTTTTTATGATTATAATTTTGAGGAAAAGAAAAAAATAATTATACTCGAATTTCTTTTTTCTTGATCTACCAACATTTCGATAAATATATCGAAAAACATGAAATGAATATCTCACTAAACAATTGCACATAAAAATTTTATTTTCCTTTGGCGTACAATGTTCTAAATTATGAGGTTAAAAAAGAAATATATTCAAGTATTTGAACGATCATGTAAACAAAAATTGATTCCAAATTATCGGTGAAAAATGGAGGCAAAATTTATATATATGAAAAAATATAGATATTGTAATTATCATAATTACATTTTTTCTGTAAATATTTCTTCTACGAAACCTTCTCTCAGATGAATTCTTTTTTATAAACATATATTATTTTATTAAATTACCGATAATTACGCGACATGATTTATTTGAATAACATAAATATTATCATTAGAAAAAATGGCATCAACATATCGCAAAAAGGAAAATGAAAACAAATCAAAAAAGAAAATTCTCCAAAAATTAGAATCAAAGTCTTTAGATTAAATCAATTGGTATAAAAATGGATAATCAAATAGAAGATGCCCAGAGAAATCGGGATCGTAGGCTGCGAGGATTGCGTTCAAGATCGAACGCAATCTCGCCGATCGAAAAATTTGAAAACCTTCATGAAGCGTGGAGATTAATCAGAGATTTGGAAAATTATGGACCAGCTGGTCTGGTCCATCTTGTTGCATTAGCTTATGTAACAGGTGCGGTGATAAGAATTTGGAATTCGCAACATGAATTACAACGAACAGTTGGTAAAGAAAATGATGGAATTCCGATAGACATAGAATTCCATTTAAGAGATAAAGACAATATAGGACATTGGACCTTTCGAGGTAGAGGTCAACCGAAAGATGTTCATATTGATTTAAATAATTGTCTTTTTTCTGTAATCGCCGAACAAACCGGTATAAATGCTACCAAATTAAGGCAAAAAACAATACAACAATTAAAAAGAAATGTAAAATTGTTAGCAAATTATATAAAAGAGATTCAATGGTTAGAAGAAAATAATAGAATAGTTTTATTGATTGGTGGCGCTCGATATATCGGTATATCGGCCGCGGATGCATCGAAGATCTTAGATGATTCACAAAATAAGAATTGTCATGGGAGTTTTACAAAGGGACATCCCAGGGGACATGCTTCAGCCCCCTACGCTTCTGGGAGGCTCGATAGCGTAGAAAGTTATTCCAAAAATGGTTGGAAAAGCGCTTTTCTGAATAGAGATGATCAAGACAAGGCAGCACATGTTGCATTATCTAGTCCTAAAGCTCAAATAGCTATGGAAAAGTTGAACAAAGGTTCGTTCTCCGAACAGGTTTACTTAAATCTAGATGACTTGGGTACTTCGACAGAGGAATTTAATAAAGGGATAGAATTTGTGGATGGTTATCCTGCCACGTCTGAAAAATATATACGCCAATTGGTTCTCGTCATACGTCATCATGAGGACAAATATAATGATCCGAACGCGCCCGTTTTCGTGCATACATTTTATCCAAAACTATACTGATCAAAATTTCCTGAGAAAAATAAATACTAATGCGAATAATAATCGTTATTCCATTATGCGTTCAATGTTTTATATTTATTTTAAAATTGTTTACCAAGGGAATAAAGGATACGATCTGAAAATGAGGATAGAGTACGATGATACGATAAGTAAAAAAAATTTACAATAAAAATTAGTTTATTGTTGATGTCATCTCACTCTGTATTTACACCATGTCCAAACCAACGATCGCATACTTGTTCGCGTTGCTTCTAATTCATTCGCCATATTTGAAGTTTCTGTCTTATTAACGTATTCACAACCATGATCTAGCATATTTTCGTATTCGTCTATTTTCCCAATAAGATTTTTAGAAAAATTCACGATATCTTTCATATCCTCTTTACTTACAATATTATTTAAATCCTTTGATACAAGTAATTTTTGTAAAAGAATAATATATTGCTCGAATGAGAATATACTTATCCCTATAGTCAAACGTGTTTTCAAAGATAAGAGAATCTTTAATAACAAAACTTTGTAAGAATCATATTCTTGCTTGACCCATAATAGGGCTTTTAAAATATTAGAGACAATGTTAATTAAAAGAGTTAGATATTGAGGATCACAATTTTCCAATCGTATTACGGTTTCTGTCAACCAAGAAAGTAATCCGTATTCTCGTATAAGTAAACGACATGATTTAGGAATTTTCGTGCTCGATTCGATTACTTCTAATATGAGTTTCTGAAATAAGGATTGCATGTTATGAATCATAAACATTACGAAATTTATATAATTATTTTTCATCCGTTGGAAATATTTTTTTTGTTTACCTTTGTTTTTATATCTGATAACAAGCAAGTAAAAAAATCTAATAGCATCTTGTATAGCATGCATTTACATGCAATCTCTACATCCCTTTCCGTTTTGATACCATCACGAATAGTTTCTAAAATCCAATGTCGGTGTTCCTTATGATGAACATCAGAACTATGAAATAATTGTAATAATTCCGGTATTGTGTTTAAGTTTAATGCTGGCTTGGCCATAAGAAAATTATGAAGTGGCAAATAAAGGGGATTTAATGGCTGAGTAGCTATTATAGATGTTCTGGCTAAAAATGTAGATACTAAACAAGTTATATGCATATCTTGCAAATTAATTTCTGTTGATAATATTCCGTTACGTAAGGAATCGATAAGACGCATCCAAAGAACTTTTTCTTTGAAACTGCAATAAATATAAAAATAAAATTATATCAATATAAAATATTTAAAATAATCATTAATCAATATATATATATATATATTTGGAATAATATACCTTGATGATTCAAGATGAAAATAATATCTTGAAATAACAGTATATGCCGCCATACGAACTTCGCTATGATTGCTACTACATGCCATTAAGATAAGAGCCAAAGCTCCGCTCTGTGTTATTTTATAGCATGGTACGATATTATTATCCGATAGTAAGTAACACAATAAAGGTAAGTAGAATGCTGGATCATAAATATCACCTGCATTATACAGTTCACTACTCTGTATGTAAGATTATATATCAATATAGTTATCCGATACGTGATTTTATAATGTTCACATATTTTATATCGATAATTTCAACATAAAAAACGTACCTGTAATGATCTATTTATTGGATAATATTTCACAGTATTTTCGACCATTTCTTTCTCAAATAATGCTAATACTTCAAAAGTAGAAGGTTGCCTCCAAAGTGCAGTACTTACATCACCTTTGACACTATAATGTATTGCTGCTGCATTGCCCCACAAATATGGACGGTATTCGTTAATTTTAATATTATTACGTTCATAATATTGTAGTATCTAAAAAAATCTATTTTGTTTACTACAAATAAAAACTTATATACATCTGTTAGTATAATGTTTAGTAATAACAAAAAAAATTAATTTCTTACAAGCAAAATAAGTTGATCTGTTTCAGAGAGGGTAGCACCATAAGCTGCTAAATAAAGTGGTATATGTGATGATATCATTACAGACTTGTTTTTCTGAATGAGAATCCATAGCAACTGTATTACATCTTCTAAAAGTTTATAATACAATATGAAAAATAATGTTTTATACGCGCGCGCACACACATACACACACACATACAAATTTTTAGAAAAAGAATTGAAAAGAATTATATTTACTTTTTATTATAGAAGATTTTAACATGGTATTAACAAATTCGGAATGAGAAGTAACCATTTCAAATATCGTCTTAGCATAATCGTTATTGCTGTCATCTTTACATATCACATCACATAATGTGCATAGAGTTTTTAATATTGGTAGATATGTTTTGTTATCCTTCGTTAATGAGAATCCTAACTTCAGCGAAAAACGGATAAATTGAGGCCAAGAATGATTTTTACATAAATCTTCAAATATAAAATCATTCTTTTTTTCTTTTAAATGATTGATTGTACTATTCAGTTTTTCACATAAAAGTGTTAGTTTCTCTATATTTTTACATTCCTTTTTTAATGTTAATGTAATTATGTGAAAAAGTATTTGAACAAAATTCATTATTACTTGAATATCATTTTCCTCTAAAAGTGCATATTTGTAATATAAACTCTTCAGTAGGTGTATATAACATGTATGAACCATGTTTAATTGATCACCAATTTGTAGGACAGTGTAGCATATATTTTTACATGTTTCTAAATCTAACAAATACATAACATATAAATATAACATATAATTATATAATTAAAATATATGCAATCAAACATACTTACCAAATGAATTGTCAATTATATAACAAATAACATTTGTATTTTCTTCTATCCACTTTTTAGATTCTGCGGGATGTGATATATAATGTAATATTTCATCCTTATAAAAATCATTTAATTTTTTTATTAAACCTTCTTTCCATTCATATTTCAAATTATTTTCTATTATAGATAATAAGTATGTATTTTCTTTCATATTTTCATATTTAAGTGCATATTGTATAAATGAAGGTAAAAATGTTACATTTCTGCTGAGTAAAAATGAGATCAATCGTGCATTTGTATCTTCAATGTTTTTTTTCAAGATTGATTTAAATACATCTGGAAAGAAAAATTTCTTTTAAATGTATTTATATTTGTAATAAAAATATATTTTCATAAATATAACTTACTTGTATCAATAGCAGCAATATTATGAGGGAAATAATATAGATATTCTCGTAAAGCTGTTTCCCATAGATTAATATCTGATATATGATGTTGTTTCAAAAAGATCAAATATGAAAATGCTTTCTTAACAAAGTGTGTATCTAATTTTGATACTTCAGAATGAACAGATCTGATTTTTTCATTGCATAGAAGTTGCAATAATTTTGGAAAAATGTATCCACATATTGATAAACTAGATGTGTTTTTTAATATAAACATATTTTTTTCCACTTTTGACAATGTAGTAAGCAAATCTACAATATCTTCTGCAGTAAGTTGCAATTGTTCCAGTAACATAATAATGTTTTTATATGAGGAAATATATTGAACATGACTGTCATGTACTACTTTTTCAATTTGTATTATAGCCTTGTTTTTATATGGTGTAAGTAAATCAATTATAGACAACTTATATTCATCAATTACTATTTGACAAATATCAACAATTAAATTTATTATTGTACTTCCAATAGCGCTCTCATCACGATAGAAAGAAAAATATTGTAAAATTACCGGATGACTAAAAATTGTTTTTACAAAATTTTGTACAAATGTAGTATTATCTTCAATCATAATGGTATTTGCTATATTTAATAAACATATTATGACTCTTTTATAATTATTAAATTTAACTTCATTTAAATCATTTTTACGAATATCATGTGTGAAATAAAATGTAATCATTTTTTGCAGTACTATAATTTCATATGTCGATAAGGAATGATTTATTGTTACTTCTTCATTTTCATATTTAAAAATTAATTTAATATCTCCGGTGAACAGTTTGTTCAATTCTATTGTAGAATTTTTCATTAATGCTTTACTTAATTTGTGCATAATATTCATAGATAAAAATATTTTTGGTATACTTATAGGATTACTATTGGTACACCAACTAAGTAAATATTTTTCTGCTTGTAAATCTTGAATATCCGTAATCAAATATATTAAAGGTTCTGGATTAACTTGATAATGTATTGTATGTACTAATATATAAGAAACATATTGTAATAAGACAGAAGTAGAAGCCATTTTTAATTTATGAATTGCACAACATAAAATAGGTGAAATAGATGTAGCTGATTGCATATAGAACTTTTTAATATTTTTGTCCTTTTCTTTTTTATCTTCGATAGTATAAAGTTCGTAAAATATATTTTTCAATGTATTAGCATTTATTACCTCATCGGAATTAGCAGCTTCTTCTGCCGTTATTATCATATTTACATACTTATCCATATGTTTATTAGTAGTTTTAATGAGCTTAATAAGCCAATTTACTACCTCTGCTTTGTCCACAGAATTATGTACATAGCATAAACCATTAATCCATATGTCCATTTGTTCATGACATCCTTCAAATATTCCTGTTACATTTAATAACGTTTTGATAGTTGCTTTTGCATATGAAGAAATCATAGATGAATTTTCATTTAGAAGAAGACTTAGAAATAAAAATGTTTCTACAAATGTCGTTTTAGATGGTGCAAATTCAGATGAATCTAAAGCAAGCAAAAACTGTATTGCCTTAATCCTTAAAATAATTAATTCATCATTATCCACATCATATAAATTATTTAATCCAGAAAACAATAAATTGGGTTGTATATCCAATGTTATATCCAAAAGTTCTGGACATACATCATTATATGTATGAAGTACATTTAAAATTGTAGAAAAATGGTTTTGTTTAGATGGCTCAGATAAACAATTATCTTCTTGTAAATTATTTACATCTGTAGTTGTAGTAAAAGCATCAGTCCATACTTTTAATATTGTGTTTAAATTAGGTACAGTCTTTATGATGTAATCCATCACACTATTTTTTACTTCAAATATATTCATATTATACGATTTTGTAGCTAATAAATACTTCTTCATCTGATTTATCATACTTAAAAGTAATTCCATAGCTTCATGCCGTACAATAATACTAGAATGATTTAAAGATGGTATAATTGCAGCTTTTATTAATAATGACGGCACACATAATGATCCTATGGCATTGGTCAATTGAGATATATTTAATTCAGGGGAATATGTTTTCAAACACATGTCCATATTTACTGTTTCAATTATCTGTTTAACAAATGTCATAACAGAAATCCACTTTTTAGATACTCTAGGTTCTAGATAAGATTCTAAATAGCTTAATTGTGATCGTATTAAACTTGGACAAGCAGCCATTATCTTTACAACTAAATCTGATGGTTTTATATGTTCCCAATGGCGATCTAAGCTCTGAAGAACAGTATTTATCAATTGATTATTATGTTTGTCACGTGAAGTACCAATGGTTCGATCATGAAAAATTATACCATGTCGATGAGATGTGAGCAAAGTGATTAGAAAATTATGTACTATATTAGTAACAAGCTCTTTTTCTTCTGCAGGGACATCTTTTGTAACAGTTTTATTACGTTTTCCCTTAGACCAGTTATTTGGTCCTTTCCAATTATAAAGGGAAACCAAACTTTGAACGATAGGTGTACAAAAAACATACAATTTTAATGTTTTACTAATACCGGGGTTTTCTAAAATATATTTTTTTATACTAGCCAATACTAAATTGATAATTTCTGGTTTATCATAAATCAATCCAGGAAAAATGCTAGTAAGTACATCTCGTTTATCTAATAACGATTTAATAACTGTAATATTTCCTTCTATTAAAAATGCAAGAATGAAGTGAATGTAACATGTTCTTACATTTTCTGGATCTGATGGTTTTGCATGGTGTAAAAGAGATTCTATGACTTTAGGTTGAAAAGATAAATGAGCTACCAGTTCTCTAGGAAGAGTTCCACCTAAGGATACAATTGCTGTAAGCAATTTCAAAACTACTTTATGCTGTTTAGCATTACTTTGAGTAGACAGCATCGAATATACAGAAGACAAATGTGAATTAATTAAATGACGACATGCCTCTTCTGCGCTTGGTAGATTCTGAGGAAAATTTGCCAGAATCTTCATAATTAAAATATTTATTGCTGTGAACACTGTAGCAGCTTTGCTGATATTCTTGTTATCAGAGTTATCTAACAATCGCAATACTTCAAGAATATTTCCACCAGCAAGTAAATATTCAGAAGCCAAGTCTTTTTTTTTATTTTCTGTACATATAGTTACAAATGTTTTTAATTCATCAAAACCATTGGGAGAAGTAAAAGCTTTCCTAAAATATTTTCCAGATAGTCCTTTTGTCTTAACTTTAACAACTTTTTCATCAGAAATTTCATTCTCGTTTTCTTTAATTTCAATAGAAGTTTTATCGTTCTTCTCAGTTATATCATTCGTATGTATTTTTGAAAGTTTACGTCTTTTCTTTTTAGGTCGTTCAATAGAGTTTTCATTCTGAATGATAGTATCCTTTGAATTTGTTTCATCAACACCATTTACTCGTTCATTTTCTACACCATTTATAATAGAAGATCTATTCCTTTTTCGTTTCTTTCGTCCATCACTGGCACTCATTATTTCTGTAGCACTCATTATCTCAATATTCACTGGTGACATTATTTTTAGTTTTTCTTATATACTATCTATTTTTTATAATAGCACCTTAAAACAATTTTGGACACAAACACTCATCTTTAGGTATCATAACCTATCCAAACGCAATACCACGTGTACGGACATATTGAAGTTATCATATAATAGAAAAGGATTCAATATTGCCAATAGATTATAAAATTTTCGAACATTTTTTAATAATCATATATATATATATAACTTTTTTGATTGAAAAAATCCAGATTTGTATGTACATATATCTAAATTAAAACAATTAAAACATATAGATATATATAATTTATTGATAATTTGTAATAAATTTTAAACTGTATTAGCGCTGGTAAATCAAATCGCACCAATCACAATATTCTGATATTTTTTACTTTCGATTATTTATACTTTCGATTAAATTTTTGAATTACTTAAACAATTTGAAACATGCTCAAAGTGTACCAAACTAATATTTAAATAATTATTTATCCTCGTCCAGTTAGAATTAAAATTTGAATTTTCGACAAATGGCATGTTATCCCAATATCGAAAATTTTTTGAATAGTACCATTAGCCCGCGGATCTCTAAATGTTGCAATCTCTACGTGCTGAGACCTGGTACGGTTATTACTTACAATATATTGAAATCTAATTGTAAATCATGCAACGCAAGTATTATTGGACGAATGGTTGCATATTTCAATGTATTTTCAAAATCTTTTCAATCAAAGTCTGACTAAACATTAAAGTACTGATTCTTTACATCGCTAATTTCTTACTAAAAGCAAGATTTTATCAATTATTTGATAAGTTATTAGTGAATATATATATTTATATATCATTTTTATAAAAATTAAAACATTATTTCTTTCGCACGCTATCTTATGCGCTAAAGGGATATAACCTACATAATCTTATTTATACAATGATACGATAGACGCATGACGGACACAGTATTCCCAACCATTAGCATTTGTAGTTCATATTTTGTCCGTGACCTGTCGCTGAAGTCACATACGTTTCGAGTATAGTGGCGGTGAATAACCCGCCAGTTTATTATATCTATCAATTAATCTAATTAAATTTTTTATCAAATTTTTCTCCTTATCTCTTTTTAATTATTTCTCTACATACTTGTATATTATAAACGTGTAGTATATTTTATTTCTCCAATAATAAGTAATATATTTATATATATATATATATATAGATATATTATATTTATTATGATGTATTAATTCGTGACATTATGTTAAAACCGGCATGGATAATTTGTTTGATCCTTCAAACATATTATGTTACAAATGTAATTGCATCGACAGGAGACAGATCGCAGATTTACAATCAGTGTCTTATGAAATATCGTATTAATCATTGTAAAGATGGTACGTATTTAAAATATAATATGGTACTTATTTTATTGTTATAATTCATTTGATTTATAATTAAAATTAATTATGAAGATACTTAATGAAGCACCTGTTCTAACATTTGTATTATTTGTTTTTTTTGATTAGGCTTTAATTCGATAAAAAATTGAACTTCCATTAAAAACTTCAATAGAACATTTTCTAAACATAACATATTATTAATATCCCAATATTATAAAATACTGATTTATATCTTTCAATGCTTCCTTTCCGTACAGATACTAATTTTATTAATCCACCATCTCTATTCCTTTCGTTATTATCATGGTCTTGCATTGAAGATTGTAAATATATTTGCATGTGGCATACAGTTGAATATTTTGTAAATCATGGTTTGACAGTGCCACAGTTTTATGGAAAAGTGAGTCATAAAAGTTATTAATAAAAAATATGAATCATGTAATTTCTATTTATAAAACTAAAAATTATATAATAAAACTATATGTATATTTTACTATAGTGGCCATTTATACGTATTTTTGGATGCCAAGAACCAGCTTCTGTTTTATTTTCAATATTTAATTTCTATGCTCATTGGGTACTATATTGGAAATTTAAAAGAAAAATAAATTCAAAATATCCCATGTTCTATGTTTGGTCATATTTTAGTTTTGTAAGTATTTGGACATTATAATAATATAGAAATATTATAAAAAAAGTTTATATAATTAATGTAATGTAGTTGATCATGATGCTTTAGATTTGTTTAAATGGATGGTTTTGGTCTACAATATTCCATGCACGTGACACAGACTTTACAGAAGTAATGGATTATTCATGTGCATTTGCTATTGTACTGACATTATTATATTGTATGTCATTAAGGTAAAATTTATATATAAATATATATATAAAATTTATAATTTATATATATATATATATATATATATATATATATTATTAAAATATTTTAATTCTGTAGTTATAAATAGAGTGCATAATTGAAATTTTTTATTGATTATAGAATGACATACAAACATACCAAAACTTTTATTATACTTACTTGTTGTTATATTAGTATTTTATATGCGCATCTAACACATTTATGGTCTGGAGCAATTAACTATGGATACAACATGAAATTTAATATAGTAATAGGTAACATCAACTTATGTAATCATATAACTAAATAATGTATTTACATCTATAATTGTAATATTTTACAACTATAGGTTTTTTAACTTTTGTAATAACAATGTCATGGTGGTATCATGTCAGACATGAAGTACCTCACGCATATCTCATTGGTTGGTTTAATATCTTAGCAGTTCTTGTTACTTTATTAGAAGTGCTTGATTTTTCACCAATATTTTGGACTTTTGATGCTCATTCTTTATGGCATGGATTTACAGCTCCACTTACTATTTTGTTATATAGGTATAAAAATATTATATACAAATAATTGAAGTAAAAAATAATATAGAACTTCTAATTTATTAATTCTTTTTGCAGGTTCATAACTTTAGACTGTTTATATTTAAAGACATATGACAACAAAACAATATTAAATATGCATCATATCCATTGATTTAGTCAAAATATCAGTGGTGCTTTTTTTTTAGTGAAATGAAATCGTTTAATGTTAATTTTTTTCTGTATAAATATATAACAGTTACATTTTCTATACAATGCAATATAAAATATCAATAAAGTTATTTCTTGTCTTTAAATATTCATTATATTTTTAATAAATAAGTACCAGAATTAGCATTTGTTTATAAGCATGTATATTAGTATTTTAAATGGCAATTTAACTTATATAGGCAGTATCTCCAAGTCTTGACACATAATGAGCTTCTACAATTTATATAACATTAATCCTTTTTACATTTTCAATATACAATGCGTTTATATATCACGCTTCCTCAGATCATCTTTTTTGAATCAAAAGGATTAATGTATCATACTATAAGTGATGCTTTCATCATTTCATTATTCTCTTTCCTAGTATGCTCTCATTGTTGAGGATTCTCTAAGTTATTCAAGGAATGTGTTACAACATGTGTATTACATATGTAACTGGAATTCATAATTATTTTTGTATCAAAATGATGATAAAAAAATATTGATAAATTATATAAGATAAATTTTAATCTATCTACACACCATTAATTTTTTAATAAAAGTATAAATACTTAATTTATAAGTTCATGATTTATATGTGCGAGCATTCATTGCGTTTTAACTTACATGAAAATAAGTATCAATATTATAAAAGTTTCAAAATTGACCTTATGAATCTACTTAATCAATTAAAAACAGTATATATATTTAAAATTATAATGACTATGTAAATCTTAAAGTACTATTTGTTTTATTTGTAAATATTAAAAAAAAAAAAACTGGAAAAATTTAAAAACACGTTTATCACTTATTTGTTTCAATAATTTGCACAGTGTAAAGATGAACTTCAAAACAAAAAAGTTTCTAATAGAAGTTACATCTTCCCTTCTCATCTATTTTCTCATTCTCATCTATTTTCTTTTTTTTTTGAATATTATTAATACATAAAATTTAAAAAGTCATAAAATAATTATATGAACACATTGGAAGAAATAATTTATATAAATTGATATCAAATTTCCTTTTGTATAATATAAATTTACCTTACGAAAATATATAGCACTTTTTTATAAAAGTATTTTCAATAACGATAATAACATATAATGATACTACCGATTATAAATTTATATTAATTTATAGGGCAATATCATTATACGAAGCAATACGGAATTAATTAAAAAATTTTTATTTATATGTCATTTTATCTAAACTATCAATTTCTTTTAAATAAGGCAATATGTAACTTTTTTATAATAATCTATTATTATAATAATATCTATTATTATAATAATATCTATTATTATAATAATATACTATATACTTCTGATAACATGGCAAAGAAAAGCGACTTTACATACTGTAAATATGTCCTTACACACATTATTACTCCATGCATACACGTATGCACACTTAATATTATTTAAGTAAATAAATGTTGCTATTAGCATTATTTTGTAGCAGTCTTCATTGTAGACCTAATATTATAATTCAAACAATGATTTAAAATGATGATGTATAATTTCTGCTTTATTATTAAAGCATGATTGTAAACATATTCCTGATGATAAAAAATAAGTAATTTAAATTTCCTTCGACTGAGATAAATTAAGTGATAAATTAACAGCAGCTATCGTAATATGATCTATCAAAATAAAAATACTATGTCAATATAAATATGTAAATACATATACTATATATAAAAGTATATCTTTTAAGAATAGTGTTAACACTATTATGGAAAAAAGTAAACTTTTAAAAAGAGGTCATTATCACAATTTTTTTTTTAAATTGTATATATGTACTCTTTGCTGCTTCTGTTATACACATAGTGTATGTAAAAAATTTATAAACAGCCTTAATGTCATTTCAAAGCTGCTGTCAGCTATTGATTCTTTATCTCCATAAGTACTGAACATAAGTATTGTGACAATTCATCAAAGCCACATCGTAAGTATTCTTTTTTCTTTTTTTTTTTTAGTGTTTAAATAAAGCTTCATTTTCTGGATTTTCTTCTCTGTGCTTTTCGAGATTACCAGATAAAGTAGGATCCGGTCGTCTTCGTTTAAAGAATCCTAACTTTCGAAGTACTAGTGTAAGTAAAATGAATAGTAGTAGACCTGCAACTACTGCTACTATGATTATCCAAATAGGAACAGGTTCTACATCCTGTTGATCCAGAGGATCTGGATATGCAATTGTTTCAGCCTAGAAAATAAATATAAATATAAAATATCTTCAAATAAAAATAAAATTAATGAATGATTCAAAAACAGTACGTATTCTTACAATTGCATGATCGTCTTTTAAATTTTCTTGTTGTATCACGACATTAGGGGGTATAATTATTCTTGCATTCGAACCTATCTTTACCATATCTACTTTTGGATAATCTTCTACTAATGTTGAATTCCAAAGTCTAAAAAAATTTAAACGTGATTATTATTAAAGATTATATGTTTTTCCCCATAAAAACGTGCGGTATACATTATACTATCTGGATTTTACCTTGCTTTGACAGTTATAATTGCTTCTTGCTTCCGTTGCAAATTATATATGATACACGTTATATCAAAACATTTTGCAGTTCCTGCTTTACAATTCTGTAAAATAAATATAGTTTAAAATAATATATTTATATACAATAAATTAATGTTTTAATTAATACCTACCATAGAAACTATATAATGTTTATGGCCATCTTTATCAATAATTGTTCGTGTATTAACAACTTTTTCTGTATCTCGTTTTATTCTTATATGATTAGTATGATTATACAAAATAGGTGTTGATGTAGATGGTGTTGGAAAAATTGTATCCAAGTCTTCAAAATTAACGGAATCTTGTAATTTTAATGGATTAACTGAATGACCCGGTGGAAGTGTACATTCTCCTTCACCTAGGGCTACACAAATTTTTTATTTATTGTAGATTGAAATTAAAACAATTTAAAAATAATTTATATATATATATATATATATATATATATATATATATATATATATATATAGAGAGAGAGAGAGAGAGAGAGAGAGAGAGAGAGAGAGAGAGAGAAAGCAAGGATATATAATTAAAAGAATATAATCACCTTGTACAGTTGGTAATTCTTCTAAGTACAATAGCCATTTACCATGAGATTTGTCATTTGCAACTTCATATGGCCACGAAATTCGTACTTCTACACTACTTACTTTCCATGGTCCTTCATTAAATACTTCATAAGTATGTGAAACTTTAGGTCCTATTTCACTTAAGTGTTTTATAGCTGATTCACCAATAACTGGTCCACCATAAAATGCCCATTGAGTTTTTGCACTTCTGTAAAATGAATAAATAAATATTAATATAAAGTAAATCATAAATATATAATAAATAAGCAGGTTAAAAAAAGCATACATACCCCTTTATTGATAATTCAGCTCTTTTTAGCACTGTAGCTTGTAAAAGAGTAGGTTTCTTCTCAGTCACTTCTTTAGATGTTGAATTAGCAAAAATCACAAAATCTAATAATGATTCATTATCCTCTAAACCTTTAGGGTCAAATCTCACCTGTATGTTTACCATTTTGTCTTTCTTAAATGGATTGCCAATTGAACATGCTACTAATGTTGCATTGTATAAATTGCAGATTACAGAATCATTGCTTTTACTTGCAATATAATTTAAATTCTGTGAATGAGTTATAAAAAGTTGTGCTTCATAGGCAGATTCACCAACGTTAGTTACATTAACTTCAACCACTACTTCTTCTCTTTCACCAAGAAGTAATTCGTAAAAATTAGGTTTAACAGATGACACTGCAAATAATTAAAACATATAATAATTTTTTTTTACGAACAAAGATGACCAAAATATAAAATAAATAACGACGATCTTAAAGATAAAATACAAACCTGATAAATTTAAATGAGCATATACTTGTAAGTCACTTTCACAAATATCATTCTCTCCGCAATCTTTTTGAAATGTTGCTTCAAATATGCGAGCTGCTTCTTGTTGATTAAGAATAGGATAATTTTTTATATCAGGCAAGGGATCTCCTTCGTTACGCATCATTGGTTCTTCTTGTATCAACGAATAATTTAAACGAAATTTAATGGGTGACTGTATGTCACGTGTGTTTTCCTTCAAAAATTATTTTTATATCAGGTTATCTTTTAAATATTTTATAAGCATATTTTTATTTAGTTAAATATCCTACCTTTAAGTATACGATTTCCGTTTGACAATGTATCAATTTTGTTGTATCTAGAGTAACTGTACGATTAACATAATGAGGACGTGTGTTACCAATACCAAACCAAACTCTAGAAAACTTTTTTACACCGGAATAAGTTTCAGCTTCTATATAATAATTTAATCGTAAATTTTGCATGTCTTCTTCTTTAACCAAAGATTCTGTTTTACAACATGCTTCAAACGAAAAGCTGAAATATATAAGTTCATTTTCTTAATCATAATTTATACTCATATACATATACACAATACACACCATGTATGATTTGCATCAGGACGTGCTGTGCATCCTAATTTATTAGGATCTATAGGATCTATCTTGTCTTGATATGTTCCATCTTTTTTAAGATAGCTAATATATGTAGTAATATCAATGATCTTTTTTGAGCGAAGAAGTACAGCAGCATCGTCTTCATAAGCACCAACCAATAAATCAGGATAACCATTTTGATCCATATCAATTCCCCCACTTAATGAATATCCGAAGGTACGTAATGGTACTGGAGTATCTTCTGAATGAATGATCTATAAAAAAAATTTTTTTTTAGAGTATCAAGTTCTATATTCAACTGCTTTTAATCGCTTTAAATACTTGTGATGGCGTCGTGATAATTCCATTTTTAGATCCAAGATATATGTAGACAGTTCCTTTCCCTTCATAAGGAGCACCAATAGCAATATCTTCATATCCATCTTTGTTCAAGTCTCCCAAATTAGTTAACGCAAATCCAAATCTATAATTAAATATCACATACATCATTTTTTTTTTTTATTATATAGGAAATAATTACATAATTAGTCACAAACCTTGATTCTTCGCGTCCGACTAATTTAACGGGCTTACATTTGTCATTATCTTTAATATTTTTACATAGCATTGTATAAATATAAACAGCTCCACCTTCTGCTTTATTAAAATAAAATGGTGCTGCTACAATTAAATCTGTAATTCTTAAATAAACGATTAAATATAATCATTTTGATAATAATACAAATAATATTTAGTATATTATAATAATACATATTCTTACTTGTCTCCATTGACATCTGCAGAAGTAATTTCATACCCAAAACTTGAAGCAAATTGTTCACCGCTTAAGATTAAAGCAACATCCATATCAGGTTTAATATCTTTTCTTGTGAGAATGACAACTTGTCCTGTTCCTTTTGAACGCGGAGCTCCAGCTGCATATGATAAACCATTTCCAAAGAAGTTACCCACAGCTACTGACATACCTAGAAAATTGATTTATAATGTAAAAGAAATAATTCAAAGACTGATAAATAATAAAAATCATACATTTGTACCAACCTAAGTAACTATATTTGTTAACAGGTGAGGAATCTTGCATTGGAACATTGTAAACAGTATTGTCCCTATTTAAAAATTCATCAGATACAGTAAAAAGATACAATGTTCCCTTCCATGTATGTGGTCCAGGTGTACCAATGACCACACGATCCTCAGATGTTAATACTCCACTTGTACCAGCTTGACAATATCCAAATTGTTCATGTGCTCTATAGGAAGAAAATAAAACAACAACATATAAAACAATACGATTTACTGTTACCATATATCTTACTTATTAGTGGGTTTTCCTGAGCAAGGTTTTTTTAAATCTTGATACTTTAAATCCTGAGTCAATATATAGCACTGACCCTGTCCCCATCGAGAGTCCGCAGTTTTAACTATGTGTCGATGAGCACATACCTTTAATGGAATGTATTAGTAAAAACGTGTTGTTAGTTACATTACAGGATGATGTATAGTGATGTATAATATAAAGTGCTATAACACACACCATTACTTTGCCACCTACACCCTGACTACGAACTGTGACTCCTAACCATTGGTTATCTTTTATTTCATCCTTACCAGGAGGAACTAAATCATCAGAATCGAAACCTAGAAATAGAAACTTTAGGATAGTAACATAATCACAGTTTAATTTCAAAAATTCTGCATATACTGTTAATTTTTATGAATCAAAAATCAAACCATAAAACATATTTCTTCTTTCAACTATGCAGTATACCTGCATAAAAAATCATATATCATTTTTTAAATTCAAATTTACATAGTATATGTGAAGCCTAAATAAGAATATTTTTAACCCATTAAAGACAATAGGAAATTATTATGGAATTATCATTAAAATTAATCATATGTTAGTACTTCACAATATCTATAAAGCAAAATATTTAATGTTATATATACACAATGATTTTTTTAAAATAGAGAAAAAATGATTAAATGATGATAAATGATTTATATTGAAATCAAAACTATTTAAAGAAAATATTACAATGTTTACTTGAGCTGTTATAGTTAAAGAGAGTATTTATTTCTTGAGATAGAATAATCATAATGATTAAAGTATACTGCACTATAAATTATACAAAATATGTTTATTATTTCACATGCCACAGGTTGCAATAATTGTTAATAATGATATAATAGGTCATTGTAACAATTAATTATTTATAAAGTTATAACATATGTTATGATATTGTTATAATATTGATATAACATTTAACATGCATATATTTAATATATAAAGAGAAAGGAAGATAGACATATTAATCACAATAAACATGAACATTACTGTTAGTTTCATGCGAGTGTTCCTATAAAAGCATTTAAAAAAAGTATTTATTAAAATATTGAAAAATATATACAAATTTTGAGACTTTCTCATTCAACCATTCTGTCACATCTGTTTTGTTTCACTTACTTGAATCATACAGACCACCTTCTGCTGCTGGTTAACCAAAACATGATTTAACAAAAAATAATCTTATTATACAGCTGACATAAAATAAAAATAATACTTTACAATATACATAGTACCACAGATTTACAAATAACATGCTTTATAATTAATAAATAGTTAGACCACATACTAGCTATTATGTTTAAGTAGGACATGAGTATTCTTGCTACTATAAACATAATATACAATAGATTCTTTGAAATTTCCATCACCAATGATAAATGAACATTAAATGAATTATTGCTAGTCAATTATAAAAGAAATATAACAGAAGTTAAACATACTTGATCGTCCATCTGTGATAACTTGAATGCAATCCCTTGTATATGTGGTTAATGGACACTGCCATAATGCACCTGATCTATTTGTTTCAGGTTGTTTATTTTGATCTAATGGAGCGCCAATTAACATCCTATAATATATAAATTATAATAAATTGTTAATAAATTATTTTCAGCTGTGTATTAAATATATAGCTGTATCTCTACTAATTTCAATATATGAAAAAAGTATTTATTTATATAATTTTTAAAAAATTAACATTAATTGTTATTAATAATGTATTACAGAGAACACATAAATTTTATTAGATTAGACAAAAATAATTGATAATATCATGTTTACATTTACATCTTATCTCATTTCTTATCTGAGTGTGCTTAAGTTTGAAGTAAGATGAGGAAGAGACATAAAACAATCTTGACTTAAATGTTTGTAACATTCTTGAAAATGACTAACCAACTTTTAGCTTTTTCAGTCCCATCCTCAGGAAGTTCTTGATGTTCAGCTACCGAATAACCGAAGTAGGAACCATTTAATCCTCTTTTAATAACAGGTATTCGTGCTTCCAAATTGAAAGCATTTATTGCCCAGACATTTAAAAAGGCCCATATCAATACGAACCACCTCATCTTAAGTTGTCAAACGCTCATGAGTGAATGTTATTTTTAAATTCTGTTGTACTGCTTTCAATGACCCTATTTTTATTACTTTCTTTATTCCCTTTCAACACAAATACCTTTAAAACTCTTATGAGATCCACCCATGCGACTGATACACCAATCGTACTTCATCACTTTACTATCCTGGAATATAAACAACCAGTAAGGTAAGTAAGGTTGATGCTTCATAACGGAAGTGTGACGCAATAAACGTAAAGCACAATATTACAACTAAAAAATTGTTTGAAACGTTAGCCCTTATAAACATTTTGATATTTTCTATTATGTAATATTCGAGATTAAATATGACGTTTATATTTAATGCTGTTGCATTTTAATTGCATTATTTACAAAATTTTATTACCATGTATTAATATGTTTAAAATTCGCGCCATTACGAAATATATATACATATTTCTTTTTTTTCATTTAACGATTTAAATAAAAAGAATAATTTGATGATTATTTTATTTTGTTTAATATTTTCTATTTTCAAAATAAGTTTTTTAAATGTTAATAAACTAATTGCTGTAATTTATAGTGCCATCTATCTTTGAATATCGTAACGAATACGAATGTTATCTCTATGTATTCATGTACAATGCTTGAATGTGTATTGCCTGTTTCCGACTATCCTTTTGCATTCGACGCTTCTTTAAGAGCGGATGGTCGAAGTAATCCAAATACATCCTTGGTTTAAGAAAATTGAGCCGCTTTCAAGATGACTGAAACTTTACAATTGAGGGGAACTCTTCGGGGGCACAATGGCTCCGTTACTCAAATCGCTACAAATCCAAAATATCCGGATATGATTTTATCGTCCTCACGTGGTAAGTAATCATCTGTTAGATTTGTTTCTTTCTCATATATTTTACATTGAAATAACGTATATTGGTCCTCGTTCGTAGAATAATACATTTTAAAAGTGCAATTACTTATTTTATTTCTAATAGAATACAATTTTTTTTATATAAAATGTCTGAAAGTCATTTAATTTACCATGTATTGTCTAGCTATTTGGCGGTATATATCTATGTTAAAACGAATAATGGCCGCTCGGCACTTTACATATAACACACATACGCGCAACGTGACTTTACATCTTAGAAAGAATACATTATATTATCTTTTAAATTACATTTACAGATAAAACTTTAATCGTATGGAAATTGACGCGCGACGACGCTAACTATGGTATTCCTCAAAAACGTCTCTATGGTCATTCCCACTTCATCAGCGATGTTGTATTATCTTCTGATGGAAACTATGCACTGTCTGGATCGTGGGACAAAACTCTACGTCTGTGGGACTTGGCTGCAGGTCGGACAACACGGAGATTTGAAGACCATACCAAGGTGTGACTTTACTAATTTGTGAGCGGTAAACTGGCGGTACCTCAAATTGGAAATAAACTGAAGCTTTTTTTTATATATTTTTTTTTTGTGTATATAAATAGAAGAGGTGGGCATTCATTAAACCTACAATATTGTAAGTATTGGCCAGTTTATAATGCCGTTCATAGGGTAACGAAGTTAAAATATAATTATTAGAGCAAAAGATTCTATTTCTGTTATTAGGACGTCCTGAGTGTCGCCTTCTCTGTAGACAATCGACAAATTGTATCTGGTTCTCGTGACAAAACTATCAAGTTGTGGAATACATTGGCAGAATGCAAGTATACCATACAAGATGAGGGACATACCGATTGGGTCAGCTGTGTACGCTTTTCTCCAAATCATTCCAATCCTATTATTGTTTCTGCAGGTTGGGATTGTATTGTTAAGGTATGTTAATACAAAATAATTAAAAAATGTGATATTATTTAAAATGTAATAAAAATGATGAAAACTTTATAACACCATGATGTCTATGAGTGTTAGCGGATATGGGACTGAATTTTTATTTATTTCCACATATATATTAAAAATTAGAAATATTCTTGTTTTATTAAACTATAAATCTTTTATAGGTATGGAACTTGACAAACTGCAAACTTAAGATTAATCACAATGGACATTCTGGATACCTTAATACAGTCACCGTGTCTCCGGATGGTTCGTTATGTGCATCTGGTGGAAAAGTATGTATTGAAATAATCTGGAATAAAGTATTCATTTTGTTAATACAATGAATCCTTATTAACGTAATTTATATTTTTTTTTTTAGGATTGCAAAGCTATGTTATGGGATTTGAATGATGGTAAACATCTCCATACTCTTGATCATAATGATATCATTACTGCACTTTGCTTTAGTCCTAATCGCTACTGGCTGTGTGCTGCATTTGGACCATGGATTAAGATTTGGGATCTTGAGACTAAAGAAATGGTTGAAGAATTGAAACCAGAAGTTGTATCTGCAACCAGTAAAGCAGAACCACCTCAATGTTTGTCTCTCGCTTGGTCCACGGACGGACAAACATTATTTGCTGGATACTCTGATAACACTATTCGCGTGTGGCAAGTTTCTGTATCTAGCCGCTAATACTTTGTAAAAAAAGTAGAAAAATAAAAAAAAGTAAACATCAATATTTTTTTTAAATATTATTTATTTTTTTATTAATAATATACATAGTACTTTTGCTATAATTTATTTGCGATATGCTTTTAATTATGCACAATATTACATGTATCTTTTGACTATATAAAATGTGAAATGTCACAATTATTTGTTATCACTGCTACTTGACAAAGTTTGGATTTTACTTTCGAGTTTCTCGAATTCCTTTTTGGCAATTTTATCAGTTTCATCTTCAACTTGTATAACACCCAATACTTCTGGTATGTAAAACTGCATCATATTTTGAACTCCATTTCTTAATGTTACAACAGAACTAGGACAACTTGTACAAGAACCTTGCATTTTCAGTTTTACAATACCTTCTTCAAAACCCTATAACAAAGTAAATTTTGTTAATTAAAAAATTTGCAAGAATGTATTAAAAAATTGTATCATTCAAATATTAAAAATTATCTGTACCATAAATACAATGTCACCTCCATCTTCTTGGACCGTAGGACGTATTCGTGTATCCAGAAGTTCTTTTATCATCTGTACTATTTCATCGTCATCTTCATTGATTTCTAAAAAATTAAAAAAGTTTATTAGACAATAGTTGTCTTTATCGTAAAAAGAATTCCTTATAAGTTTTAAAAAATATATCTTTATACGTGTATCTGGCGAAGGTTGTGACTCATTTAGTATTGGTAATCCACTTGCAAAAAAATCCATGATTGTTGCAAATATTTCTGGTTTTAAAACACCCCATTCCATATCTTCATCTAACTTTGTTATTGTAATAAAGTCTGGACCAAAAAATACAGATTTAACTCCTTCGATTCGAAATAACATTTTAGCAAGAGGCGAACAATAAGCATCCGTAGCATTTGGGAAGTCTTTGGTGCCACCTCCTTCTAATACTTTGACACCAGGAAGAAATTTTAAACTGTTTGGATTGGGAGTATCCTGGGTTTGAATGAACATATTACGCTTTTGAAACTGACAGATATTATATTTGCTTTTATTGCAAAGAACATATTGCTTCGATTTAAAAGATTGTAAACCTGTATGTAAGTGCACAATATTTTTATTTAAAATTCTGCAAAATATAAAGCATACACATAAAACATGTTAAATTAATAATTTTATATTTGGATAGAATTATTTACTTTTGTCATATTTTTCTACATTTTTACTAAAATATTTTGTTTTGCTTACTTTAAATTTGATTGACATGTAGGTAATGATCTATAGGCTAAACAACGACTAGAGTGTAATGATTTTGTTAATATTTTATCCATAGTGAAAGGAGTATAACACTTTTATAATCATTAAACGCAATTTTCATAATTTTTAGGTTATATTGTTACCACAAACTGTACCATTACGTTTCTAGTTAAACTCTAGAGAGTACGAATATATATATATATATATATACTATGTATACTATATAATGACGTATACAAGATGAGATAGTTCGTAAAACAGCCACAATGGTGCTGTCATCGAGTTTAATCGATATTAAAAGTTACAATTTCACTCTATTCGCATATGAGAATATTTGGCGGTAATGCAGAATAAATAAGTCTATTTTATACTGCAAATGTAATAACTATATATAAAAATTGGTTAGGTTAATAGAAATTTTCCTGAAATAGTGCATAATAATATTTATAATCATCATGAACATGGATATAAGTATGGATGCTAATAGTGGAGGATTTTTAAACGATACTTCATCGGTTTCTGGAGAAAAAAACTTGAGAAGAGCACAAAATATTGTTCCTGTAATGATTGGTCAAATAATACGTTCTTCTGGCGATTTTCAAATTTGGGAGATACCAGTTCGTATGCTTACATTTATTGGCATATTACGCAAAGTTAATGAATCTACAACAAAAATCACATATGAAATTGAAGATGAAACCGGTAAGTATAAAAGTTAAATGATGCTATATAATAAAACATAATATATATACTATTATAGAAATTGTTAATATATTATAAACATTGCAGGTACAATTACAACTCTTCGATGGTTAGAAGTAAATAGAAGTACGCCAGAACCAACATTAGAAATAAACACTTATGTTCGAATATATGGTCTTCTACGTGATCAAAATGGAGTAAAACAAGTCTTCATAGTACGTATATTACCTCTTGAAGATCTTAACGAGTTAACTAATCATTTGTTAGAAGTCACTTATGCAACATTGAAAGCAGAACAAATATTTAAAGCAAACAATACGCACACTGTTTCTGTTAATGTGGATGATAATTCAATGTTTAATAATGATTGCACTGGTATGAGTACAGAACAAGCTATAGTATTTAAAATAATACAAGCTGAAAATGAGACTGAATGTGGAATTGAAAGAAACGATATTAAAGCTCGTGTACCAGAAAGGATTTTACATGATGTTGATCAAATAATTCATTTCCTTACATCCGAAGGACACATATATACTACACGTACAGATGATCATTTTAAAGCAACTTAAGCATATGTTATAATAATATATTACAGTACTGTGGGAACATATAAAAAAATATTATCATTACATTTATATAACTTAACAAAATATATATTTTTATGTTTGATATTTTATTAAAATTAATTAAAAATGATAAGTATACTTCACCTAATCAATATTATTTAAGTCAATAATTTTACTCATTAGATTTTATTTTATCTTATATTGCTTTATATGTATCATCATTTCTCTCCTAACGACATATATATATATACGTTCTCGAAAAATGGATTTTCAAATACAAAGGATATATATTTATAAGCATACAATATGGGTATTATATTTTATTTTACACAACATGGAATATCTACGGAAGTTAATTATTATGAAATTATTTTATGTTCCATAAATTATTACATAAAACTTTAATATTACACATCGTTTCATTCTTTTTTTTTTCTTTTTAGTTATATTGTAATTAAAAATATCATATGTACATTAAACATAATACTATTTCTAAGAGAAGTTCAAAATAAATTACATTATATTCAAAGAATCTAACAATCAATCATAAGAATGAAGTTTGTTCTATTGTCGAATTGATACAAAAAAAGAAGCGCGTAGGAAAATTATATTTTATCTTTCTTTTAACGAAATATAATTGACCAATGTATTTCTATAGTAACGGGTTAGTGTATTCCATAATTTATATTGAATTAATTATATCGAAAATGAAATCTTTTATCTTACCATATCGCGATATAAGAACATGACATATATAATATATGTGTATATATATATATATATATATGTATACATAATATATATATATATGTATATATATATATGTATAATATATATATGTATATAATATACAAATATGTAGAGAAATAATTAAAAAGATAAAAGGAGAATAAATTTAATAAAGAATTTAATTACAGTGGCGGTCATTTTAAAGATAGCCAAAAGTTGATATGTATATATGTCATGACTTTACTAATACGCCATCTGTATAACTAAAAATTTCTATCATAATTATTTTTAATATATAATTATTCTTTTTTTATTAATATAATTATGAATATATTTAAATAAATAGCTACATTGTCATAAAGAAGTAATAAATTAATAAGTATTTTACTATATATGGAGCCACTGTTAACTTTTTATTAAAAAATGAATTATTGACTTTTATGATTTCATTGTTTAAATAATAATTCATTTCATTTATTTATGACATTCATTCACCCCTCTTGTCTTTTAAACACAAAATAACTTATTTAAATAACCGTTAATAATCATTACTTTCATTATTTCAAATCACTGACACTAGAAATCATACAGAAACAGTCTTCTATAATTAAAGAGGAAGTACATGTGCATGTAATAATTAAATTGATTGGACTATGCACATTTCATTTTATCCAAAGTAAGAATTAGTCACCAATCCTGTTGGTATTTTCGATAGTCAAGTATTCCACTCTATTATACAAATATATAAACATTCAATGGCATTACAGTTTCAATTATGTATGTAGCACGCTATGCAATGTTATTTTGTATTTACATTATATTTGGGTATCTATTTCTTTTTATTCCATTATATACTCTATTCACAGGACTCTGTTGTAGAAGTTTTTTAATTTCTAGAAACAAACAATTAATATATTATACTCTCTAAAATTTTTAAATTCCTTTAAACATGATTTATGATTAATAATTGGTCTTTAAATAGATTACCTTCTTTTTGTTCATTTGAAAAGTCTTTGTCAGGGAATGCAATATCGAATGTGATATACAGAGTACCATGAAGATTATTATTTTCATAGTTAGGCATGCCTTCTCCTTTTTTCCTGATCCTTGCACCTGGTCTAGTGATTTTATCCCTTTGAATAGTCACTTTACGTCCATCCAAATGTATTATATCCATAGTGAAACCTATTAAAGCATCTTGCATTGAAATAGTTACATTTGTGTATAAATCATCTCCAATTCTTTCAAAAACTGGATGAGGATCCGTTTTAATTCTGTAAAAAAAATTTTTTTTTTTTTTAATGTTATCTCAAATAAGACAGAAAATATATAATTATCAGTTATAATTATTATTTTAAAAGCTCACTTCAGTATTAGGTCTCCTGGTTCACCATCAAGATGTGGCTCTCCTTCAGCAGTGAATTTAGTTTCTTGTCCATCTACCATTCCAGGTTCAACTTCTACTTCTAGGATTCGTTCTTCATTTACAAATTCAACATTTGGACATTCTGAACAAAATTGTTGCTGCATCATTTGGAATCTACCATTTCCTAAATTAATTGTCACAAATTCTTGTCTACAATTACATTTCCTTGTTCCTTTGGCAGCTTTTGCAACCACTTTATTTCTTGTTATCTCAATAAAATTGCCACTGTATAATTCTTCGAGTGTGACAGATAAATCAACTACAACGTTAGAACCTCTAGGTGTTTCCTGTTGATGATTAGAATCTCCAGAAAAATGAAAACTAAAGTCTCCGAAGAAGCTTGCAAAAGGATTAGAATTATCCATCGAGCCATCTTTCTTCACACATTCTTCTCCACATCGATCATACATTTTTCTTGTTTCAGGATCTGAGAGCACTTCATAAGCAGCTCCCAAATCTTGAAATTTTTGGGAAGCATCTGGATCATCTTTATTTTTATCTGGATGCAATTCCTTAGCTAATTTCCTATAAGCTTTCTTTATTGCATTTGTGCTCGCGCTACGTGGAACACCGAGGATATTGTAAAAATCCCTCCTGTAAGGAATAATAAAAAAAAAATTGTTATAAAAAAATATTTAATATAATATTTATATATTAAGAAATTTTTCTTATGATTGTGGCTACAAATTGTTATTCAACAAAATAAAGGTTATGTACAAAAGAATGATTTACAGTTTGAAATAATAAGATAATAAAATAATAATATATATTTATATTTACCCTGCTAATGTAATTATTATACATATCGCCAAATTTATAAAAAACACCGAAATATATTTAATCGCTGCCATCGCAGCAGACGTTACAACAAACACCCCGTAAATCGTGGGTGCTCGTGATTGGTCCACCGATGAAATCAAAGAACGTTGGTATGTAACACTCGTTGAAGAAGTTAAATGAACTCATTTCTAATCTGTTGGTATTACTATTTCTAATATTTGATAAATTTTCTTATACGAATGTTTTGTTTATAAAAATATGAATTATATACATGTATGCTGATATAATATCAATCAATAAATGTTCCTTTATCGAAATGAAATGATTTATACAAATCATGAATTTATGGCGTTTTCAATAAACAAATTATGTTCGACCAATTAGAATGCTCGAAATTGATAAACAGATGGCGCTAAGAAAAAAAATCATAGCGCGACTTTACTTTTATTTAAACGCGTACGAACGTATCGTGAGGCACGGCATCAACATCATAATCAAGCTACTTTTTGGAATTTAAGTATTCTACGGTCAAGTTTCATCTTATAAAATGTTATATAAAGTAAGTATAATGTGACTTATTATGAATTTTATTGTGAAACATTGACAGTATCACGTCATTGAGTTGATATTTGTTCCACGTGAAATACAGGTTCTGTGTAATTTCAAATCTTATAGTGAATTTAGTCCTACACTAAAATTCTAATTAATAATGTTTACAATCGGAGCTGGTGACTGCTAATAATCGTCACCGTTCATATGTAGATTGTCGTATTTATTATTTTCATTGGAAAAAATCGTCACGTTAGGCATTTAATGTTATATTTATCGTCATGAAAATAACATCAATATGTTTAAGTAGACATATTGGACGTACGTATCGGCGAACGAAAAGAATCGTACGATTTAGTGACTTAAGAATATTTATTTAAAATACTACAAAATATCATCGATCTAAAGTTTATCAGATATGTAATACGCCTAAAGGCAATAACAGTAAAGGCGCATGTTAAAGTCATTCATACATGCACTTTGGTTACCGTAAGCGTTAAGCCTGCCTATTGTTCCGAGGAGATAGTAAGATTTTTCGTCCTTTCTATAACGCACCATACCTTCGAAAATGGCCTCTCCTGGATAGGTTTGAAATTGTATCGAATAATCGATCCAAGATGATTCATTCGAATTAATCGGCACCTTAGCTTGTTTAATCGTCCTTAAATATAATTTGGCGCAAAGCATATATGGTGCCATCATGTTATTTAACACATCCATCAGATATTTCACGCTATTTTGTACTCCCATGTCGTTGAGCGATATATCTTTCGATTTGTGACACATGCACAGATTGTTGGGTATGCCGGCCATATTGCACGTTCTATAATTGGGTATAGGTAAAAAAAAACTTATACCACGAGGTATCTTCCCACTGGAAATTAGATCGGCTCGTACTCTCAAAGATTCCTCTTCAACTTCTCTTGGATCTGCTAGATCTTTAAACGTTTCATGAAGATCAAATGGAGTTGTGAGACTACGCGTATTCCTTCGCATGTTAGCCCATGCCACCGGATATTTGTTTCTCCACCATTGTGGTAAAGCTAAAAATGCGAACGGAAGACTGTCCTCCATCTTGCCTTGAAAGGTTTGACGAAACTGTCCGAATCTCATACCATGATCACTCATCACTATTAGGGCCGTATTGTTGAGTAGATATTTTTTCGAGAGGACATCAAGTAACCTGGAATAGCCCTCATCGCCCAATTGCGCAAAATTCAAATAATCGTGGGTTAAACTGGCCATCCAGGTAAATGCAAAATAAAGGTCATTCGCAAACGTTGTTGCTACTTTTTCGATGTAATTGAGAAGATTCTCAAATGTTAATCTTGTTCCAACACAAAGATTTGCGTTCAATTTGTTGGTATTACCGATATTGTTTTCGCTTTCGATACAGAAAGGTCGCAGATAATAGTCCGTTGGTTGTATCTTAAATCCTGGCTTTAAATAATTGAAGATGCTCATGTGACAAGCATCCTCGCCGAATATCGTTCGATAGCCAGCAGAGCTCATGGTTTTCCAGATAAACGGGCATTCGTCGAAAGTCTTCTTCTCGTGCTGCCAACAGAGTTTTTTCAACTCTGCTGTATTTAGACCGGACAATACAGTTACCAAATTTGGATACGTATTATCGGCTACTTTAGTATAACCCAACATCTCTGCTGCTTTTAAATCTTCCAGAATTTTCACAGTTTTTGGCATACTTCGACGAAAGTTTAATCTTGAAACCGAGTCAATACCTATCACCAGGATGCTCAGTTGATTTTCAACGGGATTTGTTTTCTTCACCTTTTTACATCTTTCCTCTACATCCGGTTTTCGAGGTACAAAGGCGTGATAATCTTTGTATATTTTATCGTTTCCTCGCCAACATTCGACTTTTACAAATTCCGCCGTCACTTGGTTGTCTTTACTGAAGAAGTAACACTCGTCGTTGTATCTGTAAATAGAATTAAATTCGTTGAACGGTTGAGTAGATAAAACAGACGATACTTTTTACCTTATTATCTTCGATCATACTAACATATTAGCATTATCGTTGTTTTTTTTGCGTTCAAACGCATTCCAACAGCAATTAATAATATCCGTTGATTTGTTATAGTAAAGCATTTGCGAGAGCGGATTTACATATACCAGAGAGTTATTAGATTCTATCAGCGGTGGTATTGTTCCAGCTTTACATACGATAGGCTTTTCCTTTTGTATGAAACGCATAATCGCTCGATCGAACGGTTCTACAGCTGGTATTTTGCAACCACTAGTGCTTACTAGATAACCAGAATCAACGCTTGACGTAATAGTCTGTTCATAATTATTATCTAAAATGAATGTTTATGATTGATTATAAGTTTATTCGATTTATTATTATTATTAATAATATAATTAATTATAAATAATTATATTTTAACAATACTGCTTTTAACAATTTGACTAACCTTCTAAATTTTCCTTTTCGATATTACCGAAATTAATTATACGAAACTGTCCAGTAGCGAAACTGTTAATAATTACTAATGACATTAGTAGGAAAATCAATATGCCGATTAGCCATCTTCGTAATCGAAAGACACTTTTTTTTTTTCTAGATTCGAATACAGAACTGGCGGTTTTACGTACATTATTTTGCACGATTTTCCCACCATGATGTACTGCCTAATGAAAAATCGTATGACCTTTACGATTTATATAATATTATCTTCTTTAACGATCTAATTTATGTACATATATCACTTTTGCTTACCACGTTTGGAAAAAGATTATTACGCATACCAGATCGGACGTATTTGCCGGCCAATTTTGAACATTTAGAATGTAATACAGTATTGAAGATATACATTGCTTTCGATGTAGCATTATCGTAACGTCGATAGGCTGTTATCAAATGTTAGATATTGGCTAATAAAACAATCTTGATATATGATAAAAAGATTGAAGTATAATATTGATGAAAAATGATAAAATGAGAAAACGCATAAGAAAATAAATATCAAATATTGAATTTGATTAATACCGGAAAAAATAATAAATTTTTGTGAAAAATCGATAAATTTAATCATATTCGTTTGAGAATAATTATAATGCAGGAATAAACGGAAGAGTGTTTCCTTACTGTTTTAAATCCTTTCAAATTGAAGAGATAATATTTAATCATCAATGTCTACTGCTTTCTGTTATTCTAGTATTCGTGATCTGTAACAAAATATCAAGAAGAGATATTGTTAAATTATTACTTTTGATTCAGTTTAATACGTATTTTTACATATGCACTTACGTATGGATACTACATATACATACTTTTGCGTTCCAAAAAGCAAGGAGAATGTTATTGATTTGAATGGAAATCATATGTTTCATGAGATTACAGGTTTCTTAGATCCCTTTATCTTTTCAAACTCACTGAGGCTCGTTCCCGTTTTGTCGATATTAACTCGGTAACTTGATGTGTAGCGAACAGTTCATTGTGAAATATGAATCAAAATATTGGTTTTCGCATAGTTAACAATTGTTTTCTAGCTCTGTCTCAGATCTCGCATATTTTCTACTTTTTCTTTATTTGCTAGGAAAAAGTGAAAGTCCTTTAAAATTGATAATGATCATACATTATCATTCAAATTATATATAGTCCTTTAAAATTGATAATGAATCATTAATGCCTGTTGTTTTGTACTGTTGACGTAATGTTCTGTAAAAAAAATATCAACTTATTATTTTTTTATTTATTATTATTTCTTTTTTTTTAACTTGAAAATCTATTTGCATACGCATATACATACCTGTGCATTTAATATGTTAGAAAAAGTAACGTAAGTCATTGAATTAAATCATCTCTCTATATCAACGTTCTAAATCCTATAAATTGTTCTTCTATTTGTTTCATTTTAATATATTAACAATCGATAAAATCATTATCTAATTAATTTTTTCTTAAATGGCAGCGGATAGAAGAAAAAGGTTGTTTGGATAGATAACATATATCGCGATGCGGCAATTGTAAGATGTCACGTATGAAAATGACGACTTCTAATGCAATTCGATGCACTTGCCTTGTGTTTAATATCTTAATAGAAGATATGTGACTTTGGATTAGAATTATTAACGAAACTTGGCTTCACATGTTTCCATTAAGGACCGATATGTAAATAGATATGTTAAAAGTGTTCGCCTCAAACAAATTTATTTATTATCTTGCTGTACTTCCATCTTTTTATTGTACGACGATCATCGCAATATGTCAAATTAGTATATTTCATTATGCGAATTAACTTGACGCACATCTACGAATAACTCTTCTTTTTCTTTTTAGCTTTCTTCCTTTAATTTTAATTCGTTCGTAAATGAATGAAATCTCGTTCTTTCTCGTTCACGAATGAAATCTCATTCTTTCTCATCCACACTTGACACGTATAATAAAGAAATATTCAATTTAAATCCATGATTCATTGTCCATATTTTCGTTCGTGGGATTCTTCTTTTTTATAAATCGTAGAACGATCAAGGTATCCATCGATGTCCTCCAGGATTTATGTATTTCCTGAGTGACATCTCTTCTTCCTTCTTTTTCTTCATTCTAACATACCTCTCTTATTTCCTTCGTTGTCCTCCAGTACACTTATTTACGTCAAGTCTCTCATGGGAATCGGCCTGGGTCCGAAAAGCCGATTCCTTTTGGAAGACGTTCCACCACGTCGCGCCGTGGAGCGCCAGGACGAGGCGTTGCCGCGTGCCGGCAAACAGCAATTAAATGCCTGTGGGACTCTGTCAGTCGTTCTTTCGTGAGATCTGTCGAGGAGAGGAGAGAAGAGTACCTCTGGTCGATACCAACATGCGTGCGCGCGGGCGCACCCTCGCGAGTTGAGCTTTTATCACGATCTCTCTCTCTCCCTCTCCCTCTCTCCCTCTCCCTCTCTCCCTCTCCCTCTCTCTCTCTTTCTCTCTATTTCTTTCTTTTTTTAAGCACCGCGAGCTTTAAATCACCTCTCATTTTCATCTTTCTCTCTCAATCTCCCCCCCCCCCTCTCTCTCTCTCTCTCTCTCTCTCTCTGTCTGTCTGTCTCTCTCTGTCTCTCTCTCTCTCATTAGATTTTTTATCAAATATATAAACCTGTTAATTGATCATTGCAAATATTATGTCGTTTGGGAAGTTTTTACAAATTTTCATTTATTTTCTTTTTTTCAACGAATATTAGCGCGAAAGCCTATTAACGTTCAACGTAATCACAATTCAATTCAATTACAATTGTTTACTCGATAAACAGATTTATATTTGTCAAATTTGTGGACATATAGGGAAACAAAGCTTTTTATTCGAAAGAAGAGGGTCACCATAAACAGCAACTTCCATGTGGTCAGACCTGGGAATTCTGTATTGCTTATATACAGAATATTAACGTTGTTATATATATATATATATTTTTTTTTTTTAAATAAATTTACATAAATTCCACCGAACTAAAGGCTTTTAACTTGATTAAATTAGATAAAAATGAAAATATTTAATAATTGTATTAATTTCTTTACTATGATTAACGATTATTTAGCGTTTTTCTAAAGATTAAAAAATTTTCCTTTTCGTTTTCATAACTAATCATTTTTTATAATATTCTTCAGAAAAATTCTCACTATAATTTTGTTAGTGCATATTGCCGATAATGTCAATGAGATATCACGAGACATAAACACAATATGATAGTTTAGATTTGTTTCAATTATCGTTCATTAACTAAAAAAAGGATTTATTTAATATATACGATTTTTAATTTAAGATTTGAAGCATCTTGTTACCGTTAATTAAAAATAAACAAATTGTATAAATGATTTAAAATATTAGTTGATTAAGTAGATTCTTTCCTTATCGACAATAGATTACCGATTTACCGAATATTTACTGTAGAACATCAGTAGATATCCAATTTTCCGACATTACCAGTAAGAATTTAGAGATTATATTGATCGTATTAGTAAATGTACAAAATGATAATTGTGGGAAAAAAAGAGTTCGTTCTTATCGCAATAAAGTTTCATGTAATCTTAAAATTACTCACCTTATTTAGATTTTCAAAAGATTCACCTAGACATTAAAATTTTTTAATGTCCAAGTGAATCAATAGGAATAGTTTATAAAACACATTATCTACCTTCTTCGTCTCATAATAATGGTTTATTATTGAAGTGATATAGTTATAATGATTCGTAACGTGTCTGACTATAGTGATACGTTTTATAGCTAGAGAAATGTTTATACATGGATTATACAATATTTACAGAAACCCGAAGTCGTAAGCAATAATTTTTGGACAATTTTACGAGGCTCACGGCAGGACGATGATTTCTCACGGCGGCCTTCTCTATCCGTCCACATCGGAGAACTTGTTCATTATTCACACCTGAGAACGACTTATGCGACACATATCACGACATGTATTTTTAGGTACACATCGAAATTACTTATATTATGAAAAATTTGGACCTTACGCTCTAATGCGTAATCCAAAGAGTGTTACTTTATTTTATTTTATTTTATTTTATTTTATTTTATTTTATTTTTTCTTTATACCCAATTACGCTATACTTAATTATAATTATAATCCCAGTTGATTTTCGTAAAAGAGCTACGATCCGACTCTTGCTCTTTTCAAAGTATTCGATTTTCTCCTCTAAGTTTTTGCTTCTTAACGATTATTTACATTTATATGTAACGCTGATGCATTACGTTTTAACGATTTTCGTGTTAATGAAATTTTGCCGTTAGAAAACTATAACAAAAAATTATAAATGCATTAGAAAATTTTCACCGACGAGACTATAAATAGACGAACGGAAATTTTGTAAGGAACAATTTCCATGTCAGTTCTGGATATTTGAATTTTTTCAAAAAGCAAAATATCGTCGTTAATATATTTCAATAATCATTTTTTCACTTTAACACGTTGAATTCTCTATCAATCGACATTTTCATCTAGTATCTTTCATTCTTTTCTTTTTTTTTTTTCAATTTAGTATCATATATATATATATATATATATATATATATATATATATATATATATTATTTTTTTGACTAGATTTTACTCTTCCTTTAATTAACCTTGCGAATATTTTTGTAAATAAATATTTTAGACGATTGTATCTATGATATAATTATAACGTTCAACGTGTTAAAGAATACACTTAGTAAGATATTTAGTTGCAAAATTTTTTGGATTGAAAAAACATTTGTCCATTAATTCGATAAAATCATTTCTATATCAGAATTCCTGTTAATAATTATTATTTATATCTTCAATATCGATATTTATTCTTTTCCCGCAAAATAATTTAGTTATTCAAATAATTATTTAAAGATAGTGATTTTATAAGTTCACGAATTTTTAATATCACTCATTGTATTATTTGGTTTTCGCAATTACTTAAGCAGAAATTCCGATATTTTATAAATTTTAATTATAAATAAAAGTATCTCATGATAAATGTATAAAAAGCGAACGCATTCGTTTTTATTTCATGAAGTACGTGCTTGTACTTAACGACAGTGTAAAACGAAGATGAAATCATAATTACGCTTAGAGAACATATTCTATAGTGTATATTTCTTACTATATAATTATGTTCGATATTTTTGACATTATTCGTAATATCATTTATATTATATTGGGATTAAAGTTGACTGACACACGCTTGCATCTCTTTCTCGTATTCGTTTCAGAGTTTTTGCTTTAAAATTTGCGCGATAAATATCCGAAATAAATATTAGTTTTATAAAAACGCGACGATATATATTATCGATAATTATTTATTTGATTTTGATTTTAAATAGTAATAAGACCGTGTGTATATATATAATATATATAATATATATACACATATACCGAATGAGAAACAATAATTTATTACATACTCGACTTCCTGCGAATTATAAATTCTCTTTGCAACGAATATACATTATATGTATGTAACACGTTTGAAGAATAAATTAATGAATTTATATAATAATATACAATAAGTATAATTCGTCCATACGTTTTCGTCATTTATGATAAAGACATTAGTTATATAAAAGAACGTTAAAAGTTAATTTTTTTTAGACCCGTGGAAGACTCGGACGATATTAAAACGGTATATATTTTTACACATATATCCATCTATATATAAAATACTGTTTAACACGAAAATCGTTAGTTGAAATAGCCGGAGAAACACCGATTCTCGTGTACATGTTTGCTTTTTTTCGTATGTATGTATGTATGTACGTATATGTATGTATGTATGTATGTATGTATGTATGTATGTATGTATGTATGTATGTATGTATGTATGTATGTATGTATGTATGTATGCATGTATGCATGTATGTATTGTACGTATACATACATATGAATTTCTTTGTACGTATACGTACACGCGTATGTATGTATTGATTTATGTTAATATGTATATGCGAATGTTTGACGCGAAAGTAGACGTTGTTTTGCACGGCGAATGAGATTTCTATTGCAGCGGAAGATTGGGCGTTCTATCGATAGCGGTAGCGCGTTAATTAATTAGAATGAGAGACACGACGAGACTTTATGTACGGCGTTAGAATGAGAGCCAAAGCTCTCATCTCTTCCTCCTCTTTTTATATTTTCTTTCGTGCGCACGAGTAAATGACGATATAATAATTAGTTTATTATTATTCTTTTATAATACTATGATACAAGATATAAGTACAATGGTTTAGTGATTGCAGGCTGCTCCTCTCATATCACAGCGAGGGGCGCTGCCGGGCCCGCCTCTAAATTACACCTACATATATATATGCATATATAAACATATATATATATATATATATATATTTATATATATTTATTTATATATATATGTGTGTGTGTGTGTGTGTATGTGTATATATATATATATATATATATACATATATATATATATATGTGTGTATATTTTTTTCGCATGAGCCATTATTTTCTCACTCATTCTTACATACTTACTCACGCACACGCATTCTTTCATCTTGCTCTCAAGTTTCCCTTTCTTTTTTCCCTTTTATTTAAAAAGGGAAAGTTTGACACGTGCTCTCCAAGTGTATACAACTCACACATTCACGCCCCTTCGCTCGAATACAATGATTTTTTATTCTTATATATATATATATATATATATATATATATATATATATATATATAGATTTATATGTATACATTTTATGTATATATTTATAGAATAGCTTTAGATAATTCTAAGTGAGGTGACCATCACTGTCGCGAATGGACGGTCAGAGTTCAGGGAATTTTAAGTCGACGTGACACCACGTGTCTTTTGGCTCACACTTTGTCCGTAATTACTGATTTCATTAATCGGCCAAAGTAAACGAGCTCAGTCTAGGCATCGCGTTCTTCTTTGAATCCCTCACCCTAAAAAGGTTCGACGTTATCAACGAATTCTTAGAGGACCCGATCGCGCGTATTTCGAGCATACAAATGTGATGTATTCATTTGTGTAAGTGTTTGACCGTTTGCCTGTATATCTGTGTGTTTGTGTATGTGTGTATATGTGTGTGGATAGGCATTAATTAAAAAGAGCAAGGAGTAACGCGAAACGGTCCGGTTTCGAAATATTTCCCGGAGTCAGTGACTTCGTATGATTTTTGCTCCCTAAGCTATCTGGAAGCAGTCAAATATCGAATCGATTTACCTATCGATCATTTCTACGCGTTAAGACTAGTGTTATAATAGGAACATGATGTCGTCATTCGTTTATCCGTAGCACCACTGTATAATATAGAGTTATGGATATATTAAAGGAGAGAAAGAGAGAGAGAAAGAGAGAGAGAGAAAGAGAGAGAAAGAGAGAGAGAGAGAGAGAGAGAGAGAGAGAGAGAGAAAGAGAAAAAAACGTAGATCTCGTTATCATTCATTTATACATTAATTATTGATATCTATTAGGTAGGAAAATAACACGAAAGAACATTTGATGTTCTTTGAGTTTTGGAACACTGATGAAATGAAGACAGAAATAAAGGGAACAGTGATACCGGACAAACCGTTCTTCTGATATTCGGCTCACTCGAAGAAATGACGACGGCGGGAGCGGCGCTGTAGTCCGTTTGAGTCCCGAGATTAATAATAATCATAATAATAAAAAAAATGCACAGGCTCATTTTAGAGCTCGTTAGTCACGGGAAAACGTTCGACGTTGGTCGTGTTCCTTCTCTCGTATCGTTATGGTCACTTCCTTTTATGTCACTCGGGGACGGAGGATAAATCGTAAACTCCATTTTTCGTGGATGAGCCAGTCCGTGGGTCCGGTCGGGACTTAGCGAAGGTCCGATCTCTTCTCCTCCTGCTTTTCTCTCTTTTTTTTTTCTTTTCTCTTTTTTGTTTTGTTTATTATTATTTCTATACTGTACATAAATAGCGAGTTACGGATTTTACAAGAAAATCCAAGGATATGTCGAGGTTCACGCGGCGAGCCCTTCACCTCTTGGGGCCGAAGGTGGCGGTAATCTCGCCGTAGGTGGTGTAGCTGCGTTCTCTGTTCTACTTGGTGGCTCTCTGTCGAAATGATGTTGAAGAGGGTCGCCGGTGCTCGTCGTCCACGACGGAACACTAGCCGAATTTTGATTTCCGCTGTTAGAGGAAGGTGTACCCGGCGAATGAGACGGCGATGGCGTTTGGAAAAGCATCGAGCCTGTTGGTATCGCTGGTTTGCCGTCGACCAAGGGCCCGTTGCTGGTTGGCGCCATCGGTTGTTTGTCCCCAGGGAAGCCTCCTCCGTTTCCACTGTACACGGAACCAAATAGTCCTGCGTACTTTGCCGCGCCTACCGAGTGTGCCGGCAAACCGTTGTTACTTTGGATCACCGATATCTCGTTCAGCTGTAAAGTTAACGTTTACGCCTTTCGGTTAGCTTTAATCGGGCGCAATTACCTATAAATCGAAGTGAAAGAAATAATTGATCGTTAACAGTATCGATGATTTGTCCATTAATTTGACGATACTTTCAATGATACTGACATAATATGACAATGAAGATAAAAGTAAATTGGGGAGAAAGAGAGGAGAAGGGGGAGGGTGGTGGAGGAAAGATGAAAAAATCGATAACAATAAAATTTGTCATTTTTTCTAAAAGTTAGCGTTTTCACGTTGCCACTCACCTTTTGCTGTACTCCGTTAAGGAATGGCGCGGGTAGATAAGGATAGAAGAGATCCGGCCGTCGCTGGAGGAACTCCGAGTCCTTGGGAGTGATGGGCAGAGGTGGCAGATCCAACGACATGCGTCGTCCTCGCCGCGAGGCTCCGTTGGTCCACATATGGGTTCCCATATGTACCTGCATTGAAATAACAAGAGAAAGAGAGAGTTCAATATCAGTTTGACCTCCAATTTGTATTTATATTTTTTATTATTTTTAGCGCTAGTCTATCATCGAGCTTGCGAATTCGTATGTTATGTATTTGCGTTAGTAGAAAAGCAATAGCGGCTAGCCGGTTTAATGAAAAGTTTTTGGAGCTGAGGATATTATGAGACAGATAGAAAGGTATGAAAGGAATTAGAGAGAAAGAGAGAGAGATATATATATATAGAGTGAGACATTTTATTGTTTCATATCTATACCTTTAAATTACCCTTGGTGGTGAAGGCCTTCTGGCAGACGGTGCATCGGAATGGTTTGTCGCCAGTATGAGTTCTCATATGGATCTGGAGCGCCGAAGATGATGAGAAATTCTTATTGCAAATCTGGCACAAGTGTTTACTCGGCACGCCTGCAAACATATACACACAGTTTCGCTCAGGTGGCCGTTCGATTATTGCTTCGTGATACTCGACGTTATTTTCTCTTTTTTTCTTGTTTCTCTTTTCTCTTTTCTTTTCTCTTTCTTTTTTTTTCTCTTTCTTTTTTCATTTTCTACGAGTTCAACTTTCGTAGTTTTATTGAAGAAAATTCAACAATTGACGAAGCAACGCGTTTCGAATAAACCTCGAAGAGTATTTAGGAAATACAATTAGAATTTGATTTCAGACATTTAGAGTTTTCGTATATACGAAAGAAAGCAAAAGATGAGAGGATGCGAGGCGTGCAAAAAAGAAAGCTAGTTGCGGTAGTGAATTAGCGATGTTATTGAGACTACAGCGTAAAGCTTAGAGAGTTAAGAATGCGCTCGATGAAGAAGCGAATTAATTTCCCTTGAATTTAAACAGAAAAACCACTTACTGGGTGGTCTTTTTGGTGCCGGAAGATCACCCTCGGGTGGAGATCTCTTCATTGGTACTGCCGACTCGATTGACGCCGGTGGTACCGGCGGTGGTGGTGGTGGAGGTGGAGGTGGAGGTGGTAAACTCAAATCGTCGCTGCACATAGGACTCCTAGAACTCTCGTGATCCTGGCTTTGTTGTTGGTGTTGTTGTTTCGCATCGGTGAAGAGATGGGGTGGCATATCGCGTATTTTGTGTGTCAGCATGTGCTGTTTCATATTGCCCTGCGAATTAGAATCGAAATTTTCTTTAAATCTCTTAAGTTTAAGAAAATTAGAATATTTCTTTTTCTTTTTTTTATTATTATCGATATATTAAAATTTTTCATTGGTTATTCTATGGGAATAGTTCCCAACGATAGTTATACTTTTATAGCTTAATTTAATGGGTGCGTTCACCCGGTTGAATGAGCTGGAGTAGAAAAAGAAAATGACCACAAAATTTTTCTTATTGTAGAATACATTTTTTTTGGCTTTTTTTTTGTTTTTTTGCTTTATTTTCCTCGTTTGAACCCAGCTCAATCGACTAAGTGAACTCACTATGGAGCGTTAAAGTCGACATTGGATGAAGCCTGCATGATGCTGGAGTCCCTTACCAGGAAGACGTGGTCCGAGGTGAGAAGTCCGAGGGCGGGTGGCATCAGCGGGGGCAGGCGGACGGTTGAATAGATAGACGTCAGCCCCCGCCCCCCTCCGGTCCCGGTCCGCCCCCGGTTCTTCCGTTCCTCAGGCCTCCGCCGCCTGCGTTTGGGTTTCTCCTCGTTTCCGCTAGTCGACGTTCTTCTCTCCTCGCTCTGATATCGGTTATTCGTTTGTGGGGCGCCCTTTATGGCAAAGGGCTTTCGTTGCTCCGCGCACGAGGAGCATACGTCCGATCCAGCATTCTGAAATTATTGTACAATAATGGCCTGATCCAATTTCCAAACGTTCCAGAGCTAAAGCGTTCAATTCGATTCTGAGCTTTTTATATTTTTATTATCGCGATTGTACTCTATCGATTCGTTTCTAAAAAACGTCGGATAAGGGAGCGAAGCTCCTCGTTTTTAGACGGAAAAGAATTACCTTCGTCGAAAATCCTCGGTCGCATATGCTGCATTTAAAAGGCCGCTCCTTCGTGTGACTTCGATAATGAATCTCCAGAGCAGAGTTGCACGCAAATGTCTTGTAGCAGATATTACACGTAGTGTTTCCACGTACTGGAACAAATTTTACTGTTTAACATCGACATCGGTTTAGTTATTCTTTTGGCTTTTTATTTGTTTTTTATTTTTTTTTTTTCTTTCGTTATTTTATTTTTTTTGTATATCATTTTTGTATTTTTTTTTCCTTTTCCTCTTTTTTATATATACATTTAGATATTTCTTTATATTTCTTGACTCTTTCGTTAAAGCAAACTACGCGTCTTTCTTATCTTACGTATCGTAATTTATACACGTTTGTACGTGGAAATATTGTTATCGAATGCTTTGTAAAATGCAGCGCGAGTGACTCGCTATCGAAAGGAATCGTGCTGTGAATTTAATCGAATTGCTATTATAAGAATTCAATTTACAATAGAACGTTGCAATGATGATTATGATATTTGAATAATCGTTTTATACTTGGAACATTCAGAAGGAGTAGGGAGAATATTGTGAATACGACTGTATATTGTAACATATTGTTTATTTAATGAAATACATATGAAATATTAGGCGTTAACTCAGCAAGAAATTTCCAAATATCGATAATATCCATTGCGAGAACTAAAACCTAAAAAAAACCGTTGAATTCAAGTACAATGATGCAAATCCGATCTGTCTCCATTCAAGAACGCGAGATCGTCGTAGTTTCGCGGCTTTTCTCGAAAATATCAAGGGCGTGTTGGGATGATACGTCAGAAACACAGAGAACTGGAAGTTGCAAAAGTATGATCGAAAATGGAGCTAAACACCTCGACGAAGTTATAGTGAGTTATAACGGACGGTATGAGTGCTAGGTCCGGCTACACCACAACGGGCATTGATGATGAATTAGGAGGGAGTGATTGGTATTGGTCAAGCAACGAGAGAAAGAGATAAAAAGGAATTTCGAAAGAGAGACAAAGATCAAAATTGAAAGATAAATAGATAAATAGATAGATAGATAGACAGAGAAAGAGAGAGAGAGAGAGAGAGAGAGAGAGAAAGTGAGAGAAAGAAAAAAATAGAAAAAGATAAAAAGCAAAGGATTTTTGGCAATGGGGAAGAGCAACTGTCGTAAGAAAGAAAGATGAGAAAAATCGATAATCGGATGAGAGAAGGAAGGTGTAGCAGGAACTGCAGCTCGTCCTGATGCTAGCAGCGCCTACCTGCTGGCCCTCCGACAGCTAGGCCGAGCGGATTGTAGGTCGATGTGGCAGCAAGGACTGCCGATGTAGTGAGGGAGGCTAGTGGACCGCTGGCACCGCTGCCAGGAGCGACGGTATTCATCGAAGTGACACTGTTTATGCTGGAGGAGGATCCCATGGTGCTGGTGGAAGGCGAGGAGGAGACCGTCTGCAAGAGGCCTGCGAACATTCCGAAAGGATGCGCGTGATGGGGTGTCGTCTGGGGTGGCGGCGTCGCTGCGGATGATACCGAGGCTGGCGTCGATGAGGCTCGAGGGGTGAGATCGAGGGGTGCCCCACCGGTGGGAGGACTATTGCTCTTGTCGCTGCCGTTGTAACGATGATAGGAAGGTGATCTCGCGACGATCGAGGCCGTGCCGGTCGCCGTAGTCGTGATCGTTCGCACTTGATTCTCCAAAGCAGCCAAAGAGGTCGAGAAGGTAGATAGAGAGATTTCTTTTTGTTCGCTTTCCTCGTTCTCGTGATCCTGTTCCTCCTCGGTGTCCGGGATACACCTATCGCGATTGACCTCGCACCTTTCGTCATCCTCCCTGCGATCTTCCTCTTCGTCTTCTTGCTCTTCCACTTCCTCGTTGTGTTCTTCCATGTATCTCTGCTGCTGTTGTTGCTGCTGTTGCTGTTGATGATGATGATGTAATTGATGTTGCTGTTGCTGTTGTTGTTGATGCTGTTGCTGTTGGGGTTCTTCCTTAACGTCTACGTCGTTTTTCTGGTGTTGTCGTTCTATGGTAGGCTGTCGGGAGGGTGGAAATCCTAGGGAGAAACCCGCGCTCGTCGGATGTATCGGTGGAAATCCTTGAGGTAGGAAAGAGGCTAATGGATGATGCGAATAGCCAGGGGGAAATTCGTTCACTTCGTCTGCCTGTATCTGTTCCAAACTGAGATCGGTAGGCTCACCCGTGTGCAGACGTATGTGCTGCTGTAGCACGAGAGCGTTCGTGAACTTCTTATGACAAACGGGACATTGATGAAACACTCGAAGCTGTGGCTTCGCACGGTGTACACCCATGTGGGTTTTGAGGTTGCCCTTCGTGGTAAAAGCTCGCCCGCAGATTTTACACTTGAACGGACGTTCTCCTGTATGCGTTCTATAATGCATTTGCAGGGCGCTCTTGCAAGAGAGTACTCTGTGACAAATAACGCATTGATTTGGATCGGTCAATTTGTGTTCGATATTATCGACCAATTGTTGTAATTTCGATGTTTCCGACGTTTTCGTTATTTCGATCAGACTCTCCCAAGAATTGTCGTTGCTTCCGGGTCTTGGAAGGAGACTGGAATATATCGCCGGATCCTTGGCAGGGTCGACGATCATCTCGGCCGCCGACACGGTTGGCGTCACGCTCGCGTTCGCGACAGTGTGATGTGGTATTTGATGATGACCAGGTGGCCCAGGGAATAAAATCCCGGCGAAAGACGTTTGAACGCTTCCGCTGCTTGCACTGCTACTAGCCGGCGATGCTCCGGGATAGGCGACGATTTGTTGAGGCAAACGACCGGCCGTACCTCGACTAGAAAGATTTTCCGGTTGTTCCTCGGTCTCCTCGTCCACCTCCATATCACCATCGGCCTCCAATCTGCCACTTATCTTACTATCCATACTACAGTCCTCATAGGTTTGAGGTTGCGAGGGGGGGTTAGCCGAAGAAGGCGGCGAAGCGAGATATCGCCTTGTTTCTTCAAAATCTTCGGTCTCCTCTTCCACTGGTTCCTCGGTATCCTCAGGTTCTTTCTTCGGCGTTATTCTATCAGTACCGTCCCTACTAGTCGGTCGTTGCTGATATTGTTCCTGAAGAGGCGAACGCTGTTCCATTTTGATTTCCTCTTGCTCGAGCTGTTGCTTTTGCTGCTGTTGTTGATGATTATCGTGGAAAGAGGAATGGTGGGAGTTGGAGAGAGCAGCTGGGGAGAGGGGCGAGGTGGCCGTCGGTACCGTGGTTACGGGTTTACTCAAGTTTTCCGGTAACTCTTGGTCGTCGCGATGATTAATAATGGGAGACCGGTAAAGGGGTGGCATTCCGGGTAAGGCGAGACTGAGTGGCAGAGGTGGTTGAGGAGGAAGAAATCCGTGGGCCGTAGCCGCTGGATGAAACGAGGGATGATGCGAAGGGGGCGGAGGTGGCGGAGACGGCATTGGCCTCTGACCCGAGGCTATCTGCTGAAGGAGAGGCGGATGATACTTGTCGAGATGCTCGGGGACGGGATTTGGGTTCATTTTAACGTGCGGAAATTTAGCCGTGTGTCTCTGGAAGTGGACCTTCAGGTTTCCCTTCGTGGTGAATCGGCTGCCGCAGACGTTGCATTTAAAGGGTCGCTCACCTGTATGGGATCGTATGTGGATCTGTAGGGCCGAGTCGCTGCCGAAAACCTTGCCGCAGTAACGACATCGGTGCTTGAAGAAATGTTCTCCCCGGCTGCCACCTGATTTCGAGTCGTAAGGCGAGAGCCGAGAACCTTTGCCACCCCTGAAGGCGAGCTCGTCCGCGAGGTTATTAGCCAATAGTCCTTGACTGGCATTGTCCAGCACCTCTTGCGCTCGTTTCTGTAGCATTTCCAAGGTGTTGGGTTCGTGAAGCGGCGGTGGATCCGTATTGGTTATTATCGAGGACGCCAAGGACGAGCTTATCGAGCATAGCGGCGGCATCTGATGAGACAACGCTAGATTGCTATTGTTACTCGTCGTTGGTATGCTCGAGGAGACGTTCGGCGTAGCTGGCAGCGGCAGATTCAGAGGAGAAGCACTGCTGCTAGGCGTAGGCCGTTCTTGGGGTAGATTAGGCGTTGCCGGCGCCGGCGAGCTTTGTTGACGATGACTACTGCTAGGTGATCGACAGGAAGGTGGCGAGGTCAATGTAGACAATGCCTTCGGATGCAGGACAGGAGACGGCGAAGCTTCCTTGCTATTGGGTGGCTCAGCCGTCGACGATTGTGGCACAGATTGGCCATGAGTAATAGATAATTGTTGTTGCAGCTGACTTATCAGCTGCAATTGAAAAACCTGCTGATGTTGAAGCGTGTATAGCGTACTTTGCAAAAGGGCCAAGTCCTGTAGAGCTGCCTCACTGTCCGCACCACCGGCGAGTGCAGTGGCCGCAAATTGAGCGACGGCCACTTTCGTATTTTGAAGGGCTTCGAGTGTGACGTGACTAGTACCAGCCGGTGGAAAGATCCCGCTACTCGCTCCACCCTCAACGAAGTTGTTATTGTTTTCCGCGTCCTGCCGATGGTGCATTTGCTTTCGCGAGCCTTCTTCGTCCTCGTCCTGTTCGTCTTGCTCGTCGACGCCTTCCTCATCTTCCTCCAAAGGATCCTCTTGATCCTTTTCATCCTCATCTCCGTGATGAGTTCGAGCCGCTGTAAGATCAACCGCTTCGTCTCCTCCTCCACCGCCGCCACTCTCCTCGCCGTCCGATATGAAATCATTTTCCTCTCCTGCAACAGAAAGACGGTGGGATTCCTTTAATTAACGCGATCATTTCTTTTCCTCGATTATTCTTCTCGACAAATATCATTTTTGATAAATCTTTCGCTGAAGTATACACAAGAAGAATAGTCAAAGGCCGCAATTTTTTAAAAATTTCACTTCACGAGCGAACGACCATCAAGGACAGAAAAAAAACGATAAGTTGTGGTTTCATATTATATTCAGGACATACATTGCAACCGTGATAGCATGTCAAATGAAGTAGATAAATATTTTCTCGAGCACGTCGGAGAATCGTCGTCTTTTATCGCGAACACGTCGAGTGTAGGTTCGAAACGGAGAGAACGTGGCTCGTGGTTCATTTCGACGTTCGTTTCGACGTTCGTTTCGACGTTCGAAAGGAACGATCGATTGGTATCGTTATTCGCTCTTTAGAGAGAGAAGCGATCGCAAAACGGAGAAACTTTTACGAACGGTCGTGTGGCCGAGGGCCGTTTGCCATTTGTGTCAATGATAAAAAAATGTAAAAGCGTGCTCATTAGTATTCTTCGCGAGAAGGGTGAAGCTCACGATTAATCTCACACCATTTCGTACTAACAATATCCAAGCCAACAACGATCGCCGACCTTCCATGCAAATAATGAAAAATGGAAATCGCACGATTGCTATTCTCCTCGTCGATAGTTAGATGTAGGATCGGTTTTGTACCGTTCAAATCGAATCTTAACGATCGAAAAGTTTTGTCGAACACATAATTATATATTCGATCACTATTATAATCAACACGATGTTTTTAATATTTTCGAAAAGGAGAATAAGAAACGATAAAAGGGAAATTCGAGATAAACGGTTAGCACATTGTTCGTCCACGTTTCAACGCGACTCACGTGTTCGTTCAACGAAAGTAAAAGAAGTGCGCGAGTTTTCAAACACTTTCCAATTGGACACCCAGCGAGATCGTCACGTGAAAAGAAAAAGCAAAAGAATAACGCACTCCCTCGGAATAAAGCGTTTCTCTCGGTCTCGTCGAAAGTGATTCGTACCGGAGGATCGGCTGGAATAAATCCTTGTCGTTGGTTGGCAGCTTTTCTCCTGAGATTGCCTAATGCCTCGACACTCCAGGCGACGCGTTATGCTCCATCGCATGAGCTGCATGACGTTCGAAGAAGAACACTCTCCTCTTTTACAATTCCACGTCTCTGCCAACAATTCTTCCTCCTCCTCTCCCACCTCCCCCTCCTCCTCCTCCTCCTCCTCCACCGCCGCCGCCGCTTCCGCCGCCACCGCCGCCGCCGCCGCCACCGCCGTCACTATTCACCTCCGGTCGGCATTCGTGCGAGCGAGACGATATCTCGCGCTTCGCGTCGGCCCAAGAATAAAGTTAACGTCTCTTCGCGCGTAGGTGGATTTTCTTTCTCTTTTTCTTCCTCTATATACCTATATAGCGTTACTCTCCACGTAGAGAGCGCCAACTCGCGGCAAGATCCGTGATTGAGAAGAGTAGAGTAGAGTAGAGAAGAGAAGAAAAGAGAAGAGAAGAAAAGAGAAGAAAAGAGAAGAGAAGAGAAGAGAAGAGAAGCAAAGGAAAGCGTAGTGGGGGAAGCGAGTTCCGCGTACTCGTAACGATCGAACGCGCGACAGCTTGTTACGACCGGTGTCATCCAGCAAGGACGAAAACCGACTGATCGCTCGGTAAAGAAGCAGGCTGGGCATAGGTAGGATCGCGCAATACCACTGTACGCCGGCAACCTCATCCCCACCACTATTCTTGGGATCGCCAGCGATCGTGGCGTCCCACTATCCGCGCGAGTTTCCACCACCACCACTAGCAGCACCACCACCACTAGCAGCAGCAGCAGCACCACCACCACCACCACCACCACCACCACCACCACCACCACCACCACCACCACCACCACCACCACCACCACCACCACCACCACCACCACCACCACGAGCACCAACACCAGCACCACCACCATCGCTAGCAGCACCAGCAGCAGCAACAGCAGCAGCAGCAGCGACGGCGGCAACGGCAGCGGCACTACCACCACTACCACTGGCATCATCACCACCACCACCGTCGCAAGTGGAGGTAGCAGCAGCAGCAGCAGCAGCTCACACCAGGCTACCGGCGACGTTGCTTCGGTTATGACAGGGAGGCGGTGCGGTTCATAAATCAGGGGAAAAGGGGCGGCGCTTGCGTTAGCCACTCACCGACGAGTTATTAATTATTATCTGGCCGCGCTCGATGCACCCTCGCTTTACCACCCACACGATTCCGTGCGTTGTTGACTTTCTCTTTCTCTCTTTCTCTCTCTACCTCTTCCTTTCCCTTCCTCCGACCCTCCCTCATAATTTTTTTCTTTTCTCCTTTCTCCTCACCTTCTATCCTTCTCTGTTTCTTTTCTCGGAGCTACGATCCGACACCCACGCGATTTTACGCGATTCCTCGGACTTGGTTATGTAGTCACCTCCTATCGTAGCCTTGCGATAAGCCAACCGGGGATCATAACTAGGTAGGACGTCGCCGGCTTATCCGTTTCCCGTGCGAAATAGCATTAACGCGATTAAGTGTTATCGAGTGCGAACATCGGCACTTCCTAAGGCTTCCGAGCCTCGATCTTTAGCTATAACTTCTGCCATTTGCCCTGTTTTACGTCATTTTTTTACACGATAATAATTAAAATTGTGATATTGATTCTACTTGACCAAGTATTATAATACTTCATCCTTTCTTTTGTGCATTTCTTTGGTAGGTCTCATAATGACCGAAAAAAAAGATAGACTGTTTCAGGTAGCATGTCTTTTTGTCGTTTATGCAATCTCTTGACAATGGAATTCGGCAAATACGTCAGGAAACGGTTTACTACGATTTAAATCATAAACTTGTAAGATGGACTTCTCTCAAAGCGAAACACTTAGTAGGGTTCTATTCTGTCTATCTCTCTCTCTCTCTTTCTCTTTCTCTCTCTGTCTGTTTTCGTCTTTCTTCCACTGGAGAAATTTTAACAGACCTATACAACTTACTGACTCTCGTCGGGTGTCCGCGAATGGGCAACAATGCGATAATGGGTCGGAAGTCATATTTCACGTAGACCGTCTCGGCGGCAGCAACAGCTTGTCCGGAGTGTTTCCTGTTTCAGGATTCACATATATTTAACCGCTAAGAAACTACGAATTTGCCTGAGACGGTCGGTGATAGACGATCTATTGACTTTCTCAAAGAAGAGAAATAGAAAGAAAAGAAAAGGGGGCTTGTATCTGGTTTGGGATCTATTGTGAATGGAAAGACATCTTTCTTCTCGTTTTATCCTACTTTTTGACTTGAACCTGTGTTACGTTTTTTCTTTTCCCTTTTTTTTCTTTTTTCTTTTTTTTTCCTTTCTTCTTTTCTTTTTCTTTTTTCTTTTTTTTTCTTGGAAAAATATTTCGTCGGTCAAGCAAAAGGATAGAGTCACATAGCGCTCATGGCGAGACTATACAAGTAGGGTGGTCCATATCGGTGCGTTCTTACGAGTGCAAGGTCGCGAGGGCTGGTCGATAAAAGCAATGACTGAAGAATCGGCCGCGGGGGTCGTTGCTCTCGTTAGTTTCGAGTCGCGACGAGTCACGGCGCATTCGTGCTGAATACAAAAGGGATTCGTATTCGTAGTGACGGGGTCGAGTCTTGTTTAAATAAGTTAGCAGTGGCGAGTAAAGATGAAGGGGAAAGGCTGAAGGAAGGGGTAGGAGGGGGTTGGAAGAGGAAGGAGTTGATAAAGGAAAGGGTAGTAGTAGAAGTAATAGTAGTAGTAATAGTAGTAGTAATAGTAGTAGTAGTAGTAGTAGTAGTAGTAGTAGTAGTAGTAGTAGTGGTAGTAGTAGTAATAGTAGTAGTAGTAATAAAAGGAAGAGGAAGAAAGGGAAAAGGAGGGAATCGAAGGTAAAAGACGAAGGTGGAAAAGGAAAGGGTAAAAGAGAGAGAGGGGAGGGAGGGAGGGAGAGAGATATAGATATAGAAAAGTGAAAAGGGAGCGAGGAGAGAAAGAAGCTCACCGAGGGAATTTGCACGTGGCGGCTTGCGATTGGCTCGCACCTGTCTCCTCGGACCGCCCTCTTTCGTTCGCGATCGTACGGAATGCCTACATACCTAATACGCTTTCTTGCTCGGTCTCTGCATATACTCTTCTTGCGGCGTATCGCGTGCATGCGAATGCACACTTTCTCGTTGAGCGAATGCATGTATTATTGCTAAGGCGAGGTGTTGGTAGCGTGTAATGAAGCACCACCACCACCACTAGGCATTACCACCCCTCCCACGAGCTCGCTGCACGCCAACTTCCCCTCCACTGGCGCCCTCGGCGAGCCTCGCGGACGTCAAGGTAGGGAGCCGGAACGAGCTGGAGGGAGTTGGCGCGAGTTAGCGGAAGGTTCTCCAGCGAGAGGAGAAAGGGCATAGGATAGAGAGTAGATATTATACTTTTGTATACGCGGACTTGCGGGGGAGGCTCGAAGCAAAGGGCCGGTACTGGATGAAGAGGTGGAGGAAGAGGAAGAAGAGGTGGTACGTGGCCGTGGTTACACGCGGTTAATCTATCTTCTGGTAGACGCTAAACTGCAAGATGGAGGCCTCCCTCCATTGCGATTGCCATATTTGTAATCGAGAACGATGCTGGCTTTTCGATCGGACGGCTTCCTTTGTTCTTGAGGAGTCGATTGATCGTTACGGAAAATATATATATTATATATATCTATATATATGTATGTATATAAATATACCTATATATAAATATATCTATATAAATATACCTATGTATAAATATATATATACACACGTACACACACATTCTTTATAGACTCATCGAGAGATTTAGCTATCAGTTAGGGATTAGGGAAAAATTTTCAAATAGAGTAGAACGCGGCATAGGTAAACTCCAATCGTGATTTTATCGTTCCTATTAGCTTTAAATGCTTTCCATAATGGAAAGGGGAGCCGCGGAGAGGGGAGAAAGTGAGGTTACGATGTACGAGCACGGCGGAGTGATTGAAAAGCGTGCGTTTTTTTTACTCGATCGACAAGCCTAAGAGAGAACGTGTTTCAAGAGCTTTCCTATCTTCGGGCCGAAAAGGCCGGGAGGGGTTAGACGGCAGTGGCCGGGCAGGGAGAGACGAAAAAGAAAGCGCTCGGTAAGTACCGTGTAATAAAGTATTGGCCATGAAGGGAAAGAGAAAGAAGGAGATACAAAGAGAAAGAGTCCTTTCGGTGGGTGGGTGGTTCGCGTTCCAAGATCCTTCGGCGATCTGTTAAGTAACCTGCGGATTTACATGGTCCTATCTTATCGACGCACTGAGAGAAAAAGAGTGAGAGAGAGAGAGAGAGAGTGAGAGAAAGACAAAAAGAAAAAAAGAAAGAAAGAGAAAACCTCCTATGTGCCCGGCGTCCCAAGGCATTTATTTATTCGTTTGCAAATGAATAAAGAAGGTCGATCGATGCTCGATCGCACCGACTCGGTTCCTTCGGTACAAGCACGGGCAACACAAGCAAGCATGCTATGGATTCCAAGTTAGAAGTATTTCCCTCAGTGAGAGAGAAAGAAAGAGAAAGAGAAAAAGAAAGAGGGAGAGAGAGAGAGGGAAAGAGAGACGCCGGCTTGTAGGCCGGCCAATGGAGCTTAGGGCTGGAGGAGTGAGGCGAGAAGGGAGCTCGGGCATGTCATACGCGAAGCCCTTATCTCTGCTCCGGCCGGAATCATGATCGTTCCTCTCGCGCGAACTTGCCCGTGGGATATCCCTTCGCTACACCAATTCACGGGTACAACACGGAGTGTGAGAGGGTTTTAATGTTACCTGCCCCGAGCATCTCGGCACCGCGGATATTTATCGTTATTTGTAATCCCGAGGACCATCGGAGAATATGTTCGAGCTTCTTCCACGAGCGATCCCCATTGCACCTCTTTGTTTCGTACTTTATGGAGATCTTACCGCGGCGACGTTATTTCATGTTACGAGTCGACGCTGACATTCCACGAACCGTTCGTCCGCCTTCTTTTTCTCCTTCACCATCTTCCTTCCTTCCTTCCTTCCTTCTCTCCTCCTCCGCCCCTTCCTCCGCCCCTCCCCTATTCTCTCTCTCTCTCTGTCGCTTATTCAATGAAAGAATCTTATAAGCGTCGAAAGTCATATCTCTTTCCTTGAACGTGATCATTAACGCGTTTGTCCATGGATGACGACGCGTTGTTATAACATTTGACCCGTTAATGTTGGTAGTCATTGACACGTTCAATGTTAACTAGTCCATTTTGTTAATTAAATGTGCTAAACTTTGACTATCAGCGAACGTAGAGATACATATAATAACGTTAATGATAAGGTTTCCACGAACGTTTGTAATTATTTACGGTTAGTTAATAGTTTGTTATTTTGTTAGGGAAATTAAATTGGCAAAGGTGTTTAAATGGAATAAGATAAATTCTTCGGAAAAGATTTTTGGGCCTCGAAGAGGTAGCCGGATCGTTGCGAAAACAATTTATTCGGATCTATCGCAGGCGGCGGGTGGGTCGGCCTTCGAAAGGTGAAAGGTTAACAGCCTCTATGGAAATAATGGCCGGATCGTTGACCGTAGTAATCTTAGCCCGCGGAAACAATTTAATTGCTCGTTCAGCGTCCGTCATAAACGACGTAGCCCTACTCTTTCTCTCAAAGGAAAGCTCACGCATATCCGTGATACATCATACATGTATTGCCGAAAGAGAAATATCATTGTTCGGAGACGATCGGACGAAGAATTGTGGATTTGTACGATCGAAAAAAAAATTTTTTCTTCCTTTTTTTTTCTTTTTTCTATCGCGGAGAGAATCCCGTGTAAACAGGCCAGAAAAAAAAAAGAAAAGAAAGAAGAAGAAGAAGAAAAAAAAAAGGAAAATAACGGCAAAGCCGCCGGATCGATTTTAGGTGCGATAAAAGAAATCGGAATTTAAGATTTCACGGTTGTTTAGTTCGAAAATGGAAATGATCAAAATGCATGGACGACCTGAGAGCTCGTTAATTACCATATATCGTTGTAACATCGTGTTCCGTGAACTTGATCGTTTCGAAGAAGTGGAAATGAATCGTGTTAGTGAGAGATAAAGAAAGAAAGAGAAAGGGAAATGGAGAGGGATAGAGAAAAAGAGAGAACGTAAGAGAGAAAGAGCCATTCGCATGCATATGCGATTCACAATCTTATCTGTACACCTCGTAAATAGCGGACAATACCAATGGCCGATTCTCAATGCAGTTACTTAGGTAGTCTATTATATAGGCATGAGCTGGTAGTGCATTAGTGCCGCCAGATTGACCCTTTGGTCAAACGCCGTTTAAGTTGCGCCCGGAACAATGTTCGCGTGTTTCGCCATGCAATGAGGTACTTTCGAGGACCCAACATTTCGTTGAGAATTGTTTTCTATTATGGATAAAGATTAGCTTGATCCGTAACGATTTTGTCTTTGATTTTCATTTTTCTTCCAAATTTTTCACATTGGTTTTGCATACAATACGTCTTAAACCTTAATCTTTTTTCTCTTTTCTGTTTTTATTTTTTGTTTTTAATACTTTTTTCATTATTGTTTCTTTTTTCTTCTTTTTTTTTTTTTTTTTCTTAAGCAGATCACGTACTCTTATAGAATTAATGACAAACGTATAAATCTTAATAAGATTGTTAATGTAGTATAATTATCTATGAAAAATCGAGTTCTTATGTACACGTGATAGTAAATGTGTTAGCACGCGCACCCCTACGGCTTCTTTTCTCTTTTTTCTTCTTTTTTCTCTCTTTCTCTCTCTCCCTCTCTCTCTCTCTTTTCTTTTTCTTTTCTTTTTTATCTTCTTGTTCCACCTCTGACATCGCTCTCGTCGACCTCCTATCTCGCGCTCTCCATTCCACGGACATCTTCTCGGCACTTCGTTATTTGCCACGATGATTATTACGATTATTACGGCACGGTTTGCGGCTGTCGTCGTAAAAACCGTCCCATAAAAAAGAATCGGGGCCTCCGGGGTCCCCTTTTAATAAGCGTCTTCTTACGACTCGAATCTAAAGTCGAAAGAAAAGAAAAGAGATGAGAAGAGAAGAGAAGAAAAGAGAAGAGAAGAGAAGAGAAGAGAAGAGAAGAGAAGAGAAGAGAAGAGAAGAGAAGAGAAGAGAAGAAAAGAGATGAGAAGAGAAGAGTAGAGAGAAGAGGAGAGGAGAGAAGGGAGACACTCTTAGGCAGGAGTGAACGAGTTAGTGGCATCTCTTCAAAAGTAAAATGCGACTCGTCTTTAAGAGTGCCGATACAGAATCAGCTCGATCCCAATGATCGTCCATGGGTTTTCATTATCGTCCGTTTCGTCACGCCGTGTTAACGCTCGTGAACTCTTCATCGAACTCCTCACGAATTTATACTCGTAAATCTATCCTTACCTACCTAAGGTGGTATATTCGGCTTAACACGCATGATTAATTTTCGTTCGATTTACCACGATTGATTTGCGATGGAATGTCAAATCTCTTTTTAACGATATTCCACGATAACGAACGAGTTTTAACGATCTATCGTTATTTCCAATGTACCTTTACTTTCATTTATTTATATGCCCTCTTAAATGAAATACAACGTTACAACGAAATAATCTTTTTAATGCTCCGTGAATTTCGTTATGATGAAATTGAATCTTGTCGTTACGTCGATGCTATCATTACAATATTTATAACGTTCGAAGCATTCCTTTGTTCGAAGATACTAAGTTGATTTAATTATAGTAGGTTCTAACAGTACGAAACAAGCGAGCCGATTCAAACGTGGCTCGACTTAGCACTCGAATAAGACGAATAAATCTCCGATCGTGTATACCTACGAGTTTCCTTTCAATACGTCGTCACGTATGTAAGTAAGTACGTACATACGTATGTACGTAAGTATTTATACGTCACAATGACCGATTTCGAGCACATTATAGTAATACAATAATAATGAACCTACGACAAGCGTAGGCGTTGATTATGGCGATACAAGGGTAGGCTTGAACGTTACCCTTCCAATAGGATACGTGACTTCGAACGTATCCCATTCGTATTATCCTACGTATTATTTTATACTTTTGAGAAAGCTTATAAAATATTCCGCGCGTTGATCTTTTTCTATGGCCGAATATGCGGATAACGACGAATGTCCTGTAGCGAGGATCGTAGCTGGGGTACTAGCTGGTGGAAAAAGGAATGAGATCGAGAATAATGGGGAATAATGGTGAAAAGCCCGAAGGACTCTGTCAATGGGAATTGGCGACCCTGCGTCCTTCTAATGGGCACGAGCGGCTTCAACGACGATGGACAATGCTCCAAGAGAGCCAATGGTCAGCTCTCTTTTCCTCACTCTCTCTCTCTCTCTCTCTCTCTCTCTCTTTCTTTCTCTCTCTCTCTTTTACTCCGTCTGTTTTTTTTCTATCCTTTTCTACCGATGGTCAGCCGGATCCTCCCGCACATGCAGCTGTCTCGAAAGAGCAGACACCCCCGCAGCTGCACGTGTTCTCACTTTCTCTCTCTCTCTTTCTATCTTTCTCTCTCTCTCTCTCTTTTTCTCTTATATTCTTCTTCCTTCACCCTCACCTTCTTTCCTTTTCTCTCTCTCTCTCTCTTTCTTTCTGACAATCTGCCCACGCCGTCGCAAACGACACAATACCAGAGCATCGGTTATCTGTTCGTTCGACGTGGCCCTCGTGACATTCGTTTGGTCGCTTTTGTGAACGACGCACCTAAAAATCAATCCTTTTGTCTTCACTCTTACGCGGATCTCTCTTTGTCGGATTTCATGCGAAAATATAATGGGTCAAAATTCAATTTGTCTTGATTCCCCCTACGTCTATCTTCTTTTCTTTATATCATTTTATTTAATAGAATTCAATATTTCGATTGTGACTACGACGAATTTTGAGAAACGTGTAATATATTTTTACGCGCAGAGGTACATTTTTGAATACCCATATTCTAAGAATTAATTATCCTATTGATATTAAAATACATATATTTGTGTATATATATATATATATATGTACGTGTTCGTATATAAAGTCATCTGATTTTGAAGGGTGAGCGCCGTTAATCGCATTTGGTTTTAACTTGGAGTGGTCAAAGGTTATGAAGGTAAAGCGGGATTAAGTGTAGGTGGATAGTATATGCCGAGGTTTCTGTTAGCTCACGTTCATTGTGACATGCTCTCGAGGGTTGCGAATATATATGCGTGTATCTATGTATATGTGTGTGTGTGCGCGCGCGCGAGTTCAGGCACTTTTGTGTGGGTGTGTGTATACGTGTATACGTGTGAGTATGAGTGTCTCGAAAGGTGGGTGGATAAAGAGGAAAGAAAGAACACTCTACACGCGTGCGTAAACGAAAGAGAGAAAGAGAGAAAAAGAGAGATAATACTCACCAGGGTGAAGACGAGGAAAGGGAGAAAGTCAAAACGAGGGTGGCAGAAGAAAGAAGGCAAGAGGAAGGTTACCTCGATGGCGCGTGCCCGACACCCTACTTTAGTTTCAGGGGTGTAACACCCATAAATAAATAGGGCTTCCGTTTTCGGTTCCACTCAATGCAGCCCTCCAGACGCGATCATGGACGTGGATATTAATGTGACTCCTCGTGTCCCTCTGTTAATATATATATATATATATATATATATATATATATATATATATATATATATATATATAGGTATGTGGGTGTACGTGTGCGTGTTAGATATACAAAGAAACGAGTTCCTTGAGAAACGAAAAGACGCGGCTCGTTTTTATTTTTAGGTTTTAAGTCGGTGGCCAGGCACTTTTACATATTTCAGGAAAAAACAGTTTTTCCCTCAAGAACCCATAGTCCATGGGGTTCTATCAATAGCGCTCCACAGAACTCGCTTATCCTTCGTTACTTTAACGAGATAGAGAAAGAAAGAAAGAGAGAGAGAGAGAGAGAGAGAGAGAGAGAGAGAGAGAGAGAGAGAGAGCGATAGAGAAAAATATCATATTGTTTTTTTTTCTCTTCTTTCCTGTCCTTAGCTAGTTTCCTTCGTTCTTTCTTTCGTTCTTTCTTTCTTTCTTTTAAATAGAAACTTTCGTCGTTTATCTCGACCGAACGATCCTTCTAATAAATACCACTTAAGCGGACGATCTCGACGGTTAACGTATAGTAGCCGTATCGCGCGCCTTACCCGAAGGTCGCATGCCTCGGTCGCTCTTTTCCGAGAGAAAGAGAGGGAGAGAGAGAGAGAGAGAGAGAGAGGAGAATGCAAGGGAGCGAGCGTGAGCCGGCGACAATTCAGAATCGCGTACGGTAATCATTGGGGAATACATTATAATTCTTTAGGAGTTTGCCACTCGAAGGAGACACATCGGAGGTCGTTGAAACGTATAAGAAAAAGAAAAATGAACAAGAAAAAGGTAATAAGAAAGGAGAAGGGATAGAGAAAAAGAATGACATCGGTATGGATTTAACATCCTTCAAAATAAGAGCTCGAAAATAAACCAAGATATATTTTTTGACCTTGTCATATTCAAGGTAATTCTATATCATTGTCATTTACTATTCTCTGTCATACTCGTCATGCACTATGACGGATATATTTCATTTGTATACTATCGTGAGCAAACAAACGTTCTAAGCTCCGGAAACGTGCGTTCATATGGAACGAGGAATTAGAACGGGTCTCCTCGAGGTTGTGCGCGAGCGCCTTGATTTATAAGCACGAGTTAAGTTATATCGCGACAAGTATGAATGAGCCATTAAGATCCGGTAATTTGGTTTCGCTGCAAAGAGCAACTACTCGGCCGTTTGCTCGCGCACGTATGCACATATATAGTAAGTGCTACGTATATACCTACATATACACACACACATACATATACACATACACACACATATATATATATATGTATGTATGCATGTATATGTAAATATGTATATATATATATATACATGTATGTATGTAGATGTACCGGTTATTTATCCAAATTGCGCGACAACTCGGCCCGTTTTGTACGATATCAACGCACTCGCGAGAATGACGATCCATCCCATTACCGTAGATCTCAAGCACCGTGTTCATCCTCTTCTAGCAAAGCCAAAAGAAATAATCCTTTTTCAAGGGTTGACACGCCGTTCGCTCGACCAACCAGATCATTGAGATAAATTCTCACAAGCGTGTCTCTTTCTACGCTTTAATTCGTATATCAACCAATATCGTCGATCCTTATACCTCTATGTCAGGATAAATAGATATTACCATTCAATGAAAAGATCGTGTCGAAGATGAGTACGCCCATTTGATGAAAGATTGAAAAATCTTAGATCGAGGGAACGGCTCGATCGCATTGTCCTGTCGCTTTCGATCGCAAAACGTTTCTCTCGTGGAAACATTTTAACGGGAAATGCCATTTGTAAATAGCTCTTTATGAAAACAGATTCAAGAGGTGCTAATCATTTCTTTCATGGTCCGTCAGATATCTTTGATTTTAGCGATTAGTGGAAGAAAGATAGAAGGAGAAAGAGAAAAGACAGACAAACAGACAGAGAGAGAGAGAGAGAGAGAGAGAGAGAGAGAGAGAAAGACTTTGACCTTCCCTTTTTCGAGCACGAGAAAGCTCGAAAAGCCTTGTGCGATTTATTTGCGAGGATTATTTCGAGAACGAGAGAGAGAGAGAGAGAGAGAGAGAGAGAGAGAGAGAGAGAGAGAGAAGCATACAAAATATATATCTATACACAACTGTATATCCTATATGTGCTCATTTAGTATATACGCGAAAGCTCCAAGAAGAAGAAGAAGAATAAGAAGAAGAAGAAGAAGAAGAATAAGAAGAAGAATAAGAAGAAGAAGGAGTAGAAGAAGAAACGAGAGGAGCCGTTCACTAAATAAATGTCGTTTTATTCGCACGTCCAACTCAATTAGTTCGGACGTCATAGCCATTCGCGAGGACTTTCTTGAGAACACGTTCGTCATCCGAACTTGGCCGGGTTCTGAAAGCTCGTACTCCTTAGATCCGATTTTCCCTCTTTTTCTCTTCTTCTCTCTCTCTCTCTCTCTCTCTATCTCTCTCTTCCTTTCTCTTTCTTTTTCTCTGACAAAAGCATCGAGCGATAAAGGACATAAACTATTATGAGTGTGGGCGCAGACTAAATATACCGATGTAAATATCCAAAGCGAAGAGGGTGGCACGAGGAAGAGGAGACGTTTAGGCGTTCCTCCGTCACAGCGACGCCTTCGAAAACCTCTCTCTCTCTTTCTCTCTCTCTCTTTCTCTTTCTCTTTCTCTTTCTCTCTCTATCCCTCCCTCTCTCCTTTTTTTCTCATTTCCACTTCGCGTATGAAAGACCGGATGCAATTTGGCGATGGAGAACGTACCAAAGACAAGTTTCATTCGAAATTGTTATCAATTTTTGATTAATGTGTGATCTCTCTTTCTTTCTCTCTCTCTCTCTCTTTTTGCAACGTTCAATCTTTTTTAATTCCATTGAAATTATTAAATTTGTATTTTATCTTTCACCAAGAACGATTAGCCTCGATATAAAAGCATTCGATTAATTTATAGCATATACATGTCGCGGACGAACGCGTTCGTAGGTTATCGTCTAATGTTTACACACAAGGACATTGTTGATCTTGTTACTTTCAATACTGTGTCTATCGTGCATCATGAAAATTAATCTGATCTCGATAATAAATGTGAATCTAATTTGAAAGCACCAACGGTGATGACACGAAATGAAAGACATTTCGAAAGCCTACAAGTTCGGAATACTCCAAAGTGCGATCTTACATGGGCAGACCTCTTCTAAAATATTTCTTATTGTTGGATAGATCGATAGATCGATAGATCGATCGAGAAGTTTAAAGAAAGGATGTAGATACGAAACCGTCTCTCTCTTTTTCTCTCTTAGCACCCTGATGCCAGATGACGAAATGTTCTCTTTCTCTCTCTCTTTCTCTCTCTCTCTCTCTCTCTCTTCCGTACGTCTAGCACGTGCAGTTAAAATGAAATCACAAAACAAACCCAGAAGTTGTTGGTGGCGGTTTGGACCGTCTGGAAGCAGGCAGGCGAACAGGCCTCCTCCTTGCCGTTTATCGGCGCGTTACTCGACGACGGAAGGACGTCCGCATTGCGAGTAAATATTTGAAGATCTCAAGTCGTCGTCGTAGTCGTCTTCGCCTTCGCCTTCGCCTTCGTCTTCGTCTTCGTCTTCGTCTTCGTCTTCGTTGCCGTAATCGTAGTCGTCGCCGGAGATCTTCTTCTCATAAAAACCGCGCTATATGCCGAGCACATCGACGTGTGCGTTCCCGACTTCCGATGCGATCGTGTCTGTTTCACCAGTCGACGTTGAAAGCTACGGAAAGCTCGACGATTTTATTTATTTCTTTCTCGATTTTCAAGTATTATCAAATAAATCGATTTTCTCAGATTCTCTCGTTCATTCGTTATCTTTACGTGAATTATAATATGTAAGAGATAGGGACAATTTTTTTTTTTCTATATTTTCTTCTTTCTTTCTTTTTATTTATTTTTCTTTTTATTTTGTTTCTTTTTTCTTCCACAATTATAATCTCATAAAATTTTCAACAAATCGATCGTACGTAGATTCAAGCTATATAGAACGTTACTCTTCGAATGAGTTCCTCTGTTCGTTCATCGTTTATCATCTAGAATGGAAACTAAAGCTTCTACGAAGTCGTAATCCTTCTGACAAGGATGGAAAAATCGTTTTGTTGGAAGGAAAGAAATATACCTAAGTTATATCTAATACTTATTTCGTAGATACGTCGATGTAAGGGTTAAAGGCCATAGGTAATATTCGAGGTGGTACGCGTTCTAAGTTATGACCGATACGGAAAATAAGGTCTCAATCCCGAGGGAACGGAGAGCTTCATGCGCTCGCGCGCAACCGCGTTGTGTAGTAACGTATCGGTCGACTTCTCGGAATCTCGCGGGGCATTATGTTATATGGGTATAAATAACCGAACGGGAGCAATAATACGTAATAATATATCAGTCGGGATTTTAGTGCCGTAGCTAGGTCGGTCGGCCCAACGGTCGTAATTCATCGCGCGCCACGGTTCACCCTATATCTATATACGTATAAACATACATACATGAAGCTTTTCCAACACATCTATAACAAAGTCCGTATGCGTATCTCTAGGATGTATGTAGGATGTATGTATGTAGGTATGTACGTACGATATGTACATAATACGATGTTCACGTGACTTCCGCGAAAAAGTTTCGTGATGCTTGCTAGCAACCGAGATATCATCCATGCTGACGATCTTTTGACAAATTCATTTTCTACAACGTTTATACATTTCAAATGAAATAATTCTTACTTTTAAATGTTCCTTTTTTATGATGGAAATAAATCTTAATGAGATATGTTAATGATATATATTGATAGATATAGATATCTACGTTTAAATCATCGTTCAATTATTCGTTTGATTTTCATCATTCGAGAATTTATTACAATGAAAAGTTGTACTCTTACGAATCAATCGTATAAATATGATGTTTTCTATTTAGTATTTGTAATTTCTTGATTTTATATGGATAATTGTTTGTTTCGTAAATATATTCTATTTTATTGTAAGAAATTTTTTAATTTATAATAATGAATATATATGAACGAATCCATCGGTACGATTAGAAAATTAATTGTATATAATTATAAGATAATATTTCTTTCGCGTTTTATTTCAATATTTGTCGATGATAAATACGATGATATTAACGATACGTGATAATGATGAAAAGTTTTTCTTTTGACAAAAATTCCAAAGGGGTGGAATTTCGCGCTTAGAAGGCTTTCGAAGAATGCACCGCGAGAGAGTTCGACGAAGAAGCTTTTCGATCGAAAACAACCCCTTGGACCGTGTACAGGGTTCGAGTTAACTCGGGTTCGGTTACACGAGAGGGCTGGGACGGCAGATTTCATCATAATAATTTTCCAGGCCATTAACTCGAACGGGGGCGAGGACGATCTGCTTTTGCATAAGGAACTTAACAATCTTTCCAGCACGGTTAGGGTCCCAAGCTACCACTACCATCCCCCGTACACGCCCCTGTACTTTGCGAAATTCGACCGGCCGAAGGAACGAACGAAAGAACGATCCAACTTTTGCCACGGGAATAGAGCTACGAAACTTGTGTTCGTTTTTCTTTTCTCGATGTACGTGTAGTAGCAGGAAACGACGATCGAGTTACTTTTAAAAGTATTTTCTTTTCTTTAAAGCGACGTCTTCGAGAATCTATGGTAAAAAGGAAAGATTTTTTTTCTCTCTTTTCTTTTTTTTTCTCTTTCCTTTTCTTCTTTTTCTTTTTTGTCCTTACTACGAGTGACTAAACGTTCAAAAAATTAATATGTACATCTTTCATCAATTTTTGCTTTATTACGACGTATCTGATGACACAACGTCGTAAAGAAAAATATAATCAATAAGATATTTGTGGAAATTGGTTCGAGCGAAGTATCGAAAAAAAAAAAGAATTAAATAAATAAAAAGGGAATATTATTAGCCAGTGAAATCTCTTTGGTGTGAAAAAGCTATTTTCTGAGATATACGGAAAGTTGAATAGTGTATATGCACTCCATACCTTTCTCTCTCTTTCTCTCTCTCTATCTCTCTCTCTCTCTCTCTATATATATATAGATATTATACATATAGACACACACACATATATATATATTATTTTTTCTTTTTTTCGAAAGGCACTCTAGGGTATCGAAGATATCTTTCAATATTGACAAACCGTAAGCGTGCCAGGACTAGCATTTCGAGCATTAATATTACATTATATCAATAAGGGTTTGAAAAATCTGAGGGGGTCGCGGCAAACGGATGGCCGTCGTTGAGGTTTCGCGTTACTCCGCAAACACTCTCTCGTCTTCCTTTCTCCCCCTCGTACCCTTCCGTTTTTCACCTTCGGGCGAGAAGATATTACGCGCTCGAACGTGATATCGCTTTTCCCAACCGTCTCGACTCGCGCGGATACTTTAGAACCCTCCAGGCGATTGATAATTTACGGAAGAGCAATCAAAACGATATCGCTTCAATTACAAAGCGACGGGGATCACACATTTTTCTAAACGTTTTCTAAACGTAAAAGTTCTTTACGTTTATTCAATATACGCTTATAAAAGATCCATTGAAGGATTATTTTTTTTTTTATAATCCTTTCCATTATAACTATTTAAACATATATATATATATATGTGTATGTATGTATGTATGTATGTATGTATGTATGTATGTATGTATGTATGTACGTATGTATGTATGTATGTATGTATATTTAAATACTATCTATAATACATACGCATATATTTCGATAACAATTGTTCGATAATAAATAAAATATTCTATTGATTCGTTTCATCGATCAAACGTAGATGTATGTCTTATCGGAGATGATTTCAAACTTGGAAGTATTTGAAATATCGAAATCTATCGAAATTGCAAAATTTCTTCTTCGACGAAATTAAGAAAAAGTAATAAAATAGAAAAGAACAAGAAATAAAAGGAAAAGAAAAAAGAAGAAGAAGATGATAAATGATCAGTAACTAAACTGAAGAGATACTATACGTTTCCTTGAAAATAAATTACAAACGTGTGCGTTTTGGAGAGTAGTTCAAAAAAAAAAAAAAAAAAAGAAAAAAAAAAAAAAAAAAAAAAAAAAAAATAAAAATAAAAATAAAAAAGGAAAGAAAGAAAGAAATTTTGTAGCAGACACGTATCGAAATTCATAGGAACCGACATGGGATTTCTTTAAGAATTCAAACCTCTACACGCGGATACGATAAATCACGAAATTCTCTGACATATAATCATGGCAAATCGCGAATAGTTTATTTAATGGCCGCTGACGTATATATCCGGTAATACCGAAGGACATAGAAACGAACGCAAAACGTACTTACTTACTTACTTATATATACTTAGTTACTTACTTACTTATATATACTTAATTACTTACTTACTTACATACTCACTTATATACGTAACATAATAATTAATTATTAGTAGGATTGCATTGTAGATATGAAAGAACGCTAGAACGACCACGAACAAAGAGAAAATAACGAATTGGGGGAGTTTGATAAGCGGATTGGGGGAGGAGGAAAAAAAGAAACAAAAAGAAAGAAATAAATAAATAAATAAAAAAAGAGAGAGAAAGAGAAAGAGAGAGAGAGAGAGAGAGAGAGAGAGAGACGATAGAAAATCGAGTGGGACGAGGGAATACCGTGCCATCCGGCTTTAAGTCGATGGCTGAGCACGCGCCACGGTGGCTTTTTTCGTCAGTAAGGGAGAAGGGACAGAAGACGTGCGTGGCTGATAGAAGTAAGAGCGAAAGAGACAGTAACAGAGAGAAAGATAAATAGAAAGAGAGAGAGAGAGAGAGAGAGAGAGAGAGAGAGAGAGAGAGAGAGAGAGAAAGAGAGAGAGGGAGAGAGAGAGAGAGAAAGAGAAAGAGAAGGTTAGCTTGAGAGCCGAATTGTCGGAGAACCAGGGAGATATCTGCGGCGGATTCTATTTATAAAAATGCATTTCAGACGGATAGCCGAGCGCACAATAGTGATGCCTTCGATGTCACTGCTAGGTCGGAGAACGCGTACGGTAATGTGTGGTAGAGGGGGAGGAGGGAAAGGAAGAAGGAAGAAGCAGCGAGGAAGAAGAGTACGAGGAGTAGGAGGAGGAGGAGGAGGAGGAGGAGGAGGAAGAGGAGGATGGGAGGCAATGATGAGGAAGAAGGGAGGGAGGGAGGGGTGGAGGTCGGTCGATAAATCAGGAAGCTGCAACGCTCTCGCTCCACTACGAGCGTAGATCAAGCAAGAGGGGCTCAGGGATGAGAGGGAGGGAGGAGAGGGGAGGGGAGGGGAGGGGCACACGAAGAAACTCCTCGCGGGTTCCTTTTTTCTTTTTTTCGTCTTCTTCTTCTTTTTTCTTCTTTTTTTTCTTTTTTTTTTTCTTTTTTCTTTTTTTCGTTTTATTTTCACTTTTGCGTCTCGAAAACTGCCGAAACGAAAATAGCGACCGAGAAAGTGACTCCCGAACTGACTCTCTATGCTTCGCTACTACACACGTTCATATACGCTCTCACTCCCATGATATACCCACGCTCTATATACGCCCGCCCAACTTTCGAATTCTTCCGTCAGAACTTTGTTCACCGGCGGCACGCTCGTTCCTCGATCTTCCTTCCTTCCTTCCTTCCTTCCTTCCTTCCTTCCATGACCACTTCGTCATCCCTTACTACTCGAGAATTCGCGCCTACTTTTTAATAAATCCTTCTCGACGTCTCGCGTCTTCTCGTACCCTTATTCTTCGTCTTCGTCGTACTATCTCTCTTCTTCTTTTTTCTTTTTTTTTTTTTCTTTTTTTTTCATTTTCCCCCTTTTTGTTTTATTTCTTTTCCCTATCTTTTTTTCTTCCTCTCTTTCGCGTCTCCTCGTTAATTGGCTTTCTCCTTTCCGTCTTCTATTTATCCTTCTGAATGTTATTCGTTCGTTAAGATTGTAGCTTCTCGTCTCGATCTTAGGAATTGTAAATTAATGTATATGACATGTAAAAGGAATTGTATTCTAAATCTTTCTATTTTTTTAAAGATTATATATATATATATGCATTCACATCATGTACAATGTATGAATATATGGATGCATGGATGTACGGATGTGCAATGCGTTAATGTATGATTGAATGGATAAGTGGATATACATATATATATAATATATAATATATATATATATATTTTATGTCTATATATATATATATATATATATATGTATTAAACGATGTATATACAGAAGAAGAAATCGCAAGAAGAACGAGACGGTGGAATTCCGTCGAATCGAT
>NC_140810.1:15422500-15432500 GCF_050613455.1 Vespa mandarinia
ACAGAGATTCACCGCGACATCCTGTCAATCTCGAGTCACCCGTCGAACTAGCCGCTGTTCCTTCGATCTTATCCGATCTGGTCCTTCGAGAAGATCTGTACTTAACTACCGCGGGAAAAGATTCGGGAGCTTCGGTGGTATTCATAGAATCTTTACCATCCTCTTCTCTCTCTCTCTCTTTCTTTCTTCTTTTTTTTTTCTTTCTCTCTCTCTCTCTCTCTCTTTTTCCCTCTTTCTATACACTTATACACTACTCGTAACAGACCATTCGATCTTCGATCGCAGTTAATGACGATGTTTCTTCGTATAGTAAGAACGTTCCACGATCGAAAGATGCACTCGAGGACTCGCCGAAGCGAACGTTCCGTTCAACTCTTATCGTAGATAAGTATAATACCGGGGAAGCTACAGTTTCGAATAATTGCATCGGATATGGGATCTCTTTCTTTAATCGCCAAGCCGTAATGGCCGCTTCGTCGTCTTTTAGCGTTCTCTTCGAGGAGTAATAAGGCAGTATATAAATCAGTCATCAGAGAAAGAGGGAGAGAGAGAGAGAGAGAGAGAGAGAAAGAGAGTAGGGAGAAAAGAGGGAAATATGCGAGCGCCATATAGACGGAGATTACGATTTCATGGACGATAGTCGTCGAAGGTTTTATAGGTTGACATTTATGCGATCTGCACGGATATTTCGATATGTAGGCGTTGCATCGTCCGTGGACGGACGATTACGATGCTCTACAAGCGACTTCGTATAACCTTATCGATAGTTGCATACACGAATACATATGTATATTTATGTATTTGTATATATATATATATATATATATATATATATATATATATATATATTACATTAACGCATAGGTATAACATAGTTTGCTTTATAACGTCCTGAGGTCAAATTTCTATCGATACGTCAACTTTTTCTCTCTCTCTCTCTCTCTCTCTCTCTCTCTCTCTCTCTGAAAATATTCTATTTTCGTTTTTAATTTAAGTAATAGAAGATATAAACTTTTTATGGAGATGTTATAAAACGAAATAATAAGTTTAAGAAAATAAAGAGAGAAAAAAAGAGAGGGAAAGAGAGAGAGAGAGAGAGAGAGATAAAGAGTGAGGTTTATTTTTATAATAATCATATTTAAATACGATTAATTTTTTTGAAATTGGTTAATCGGTATATATATATATATATATTAGCTTACGAATATGAACCGTCATTCATTAAAGAATAAACGTTAAGAGTAATCGGAGAAGCGGATCGGAGAAGGGGGATAAGAAAAAATGGCGCTGGGAGGATCAACGTAGACGTTCTTTGACCTGTCCGACCATTGGATAGACAAATAATCGCTAAGTGGGTAGGCAAAGGCAGAGCCGAATACGAAATACAATAGGAGAGATGAGCGTAGGTAAGTATAGAAGGGGTTGGTGAGGTATATAAAGAGAGGGGGTAAACTCGAGACACGGAGAGGGTTCGAAGAGTAGATTCGAGGGGTCGAAGGTTGCTGGTAGGTTGAGAGCACCGAGTGCCACCTTATTGGTTGAGAATTTAACCCTCTTCCACCTTTTCCTCCCCACCATGGAAGAGTCGCGTCCCTATGCGTATGATATGCTAACGAGCGCATCAACGGGCCACGCATCGAGGGATTCTACCCTTCGTTGGAGGGGTTGGTTGGCTGCTTTTCCAAGAGGGTGCCATCCTACAAGAGAGAGAGAGAGAGAGAAAGAGAGAGAGAGAGAGAGAGAGAGAGAGAGAGAGAGAGAGAGAGAGAGAGAGATAGGGTTGCTACGCATAGGCACGCCGAAAATCCAATCCTTCGACGCATTAATACCAGAGAGGAAGCCACGTCGATCGTATGATTTCTTTCGGGATTCGCCGTTACGTTCTTCTATTTCTTTTGTCGCATTGATATGACATCAGGGAGGGTTGAATTTCGATGGTAGGTAGGTGTCATTTCTACGGTATCCCTTTTTCGAATCGGCTTTTACCTATACTATCATTTCTTATCTATCGGTTAGACATTATCTATTAAGTATAATAATTTTATCGTATTCGAAATAAATTTTCACTCATATATATATATATATATATATATATATATATATATATATATATATATTAGATAAAATACCTATATGGAATAGTAAAAAAGAATTTTATTAATAATAAACAATAAAAAGATGGATCCTATTAAATTTCCTTCGATGACAAGGGTACGTCAAAGTAAACACAGAACGATGAGGAACTAGGGCCCGATATGATTCTCCTCTCGTGTTGTCTATTGAACGGATCTGCATTGATACACGATACGCATGAAGGCTCTCGTCCCATTATATTCTCGAGTACAGTGTATAAACAGGCGCGTTGTTGTAAATCGGCCGATCGAATCGAGATTCCGGCTTGTAACAGATGGCGATTTCGGTATCTATGTATGTAGATACTGCGCAGCTTTCGTTCTTGTAACATTCCTCGGGGGAGGAGAGGAGGAAGAGCCGAATCGTGCCGTGCGGTTCTTTTAACCCCGAAATTAACATGTCGTTCGTCGACCATTGGTTGGACGTATTCATCGTTTGGAATCATCTGACCGACCGACCGATCGACCTACCGACCGATCGACCGATCGACCGACCGACCGAGCGTTAAATTTGACTGTGACTCGTCTAACTCGCTTGAGAACGTTAAGGTTCGAGAGATGCAAATTAAACTCGCAAAACTGGTTAGGTTCGTGGTGTTATTAATGTTTTCGATATATATTCAGACTTTCTTTATCTCTTTCCTCGATACTTTCGCAAAAATTGCGATTATCGGAAAAAAAAGAAAGAGTGAGTGTCTGAATAAGTGAGTGAGTGAATGAGTGAGGGAACGAACGAGCGAGTAAATGAATGAGTGAACGAGGGAGAATAAGTAAGCGAACGTTGAATCCTCTTCGAAGCAGCAGTTACAATCGCACGAGGGTATAGGCAGACAGACGATACACAGAAAAGAAAGAAAGAAAGAGACAGAGAGAGAGAGAGAGAGATCGAAATAGATCGGCTGAACGAGAAAATAGCCTGAGAGAAAGAGAGGAAAATAAAAAAAAAATCGAGATGCTAATCTTCCATCGCGTCGACGGGGGAAACTATGTGCTAATGCGATCCCATTTAGCCAAGTCACCCGGAAAACGGGACACCCGCCCTGGTTTCTCTACAAGGAGTGCGTCCCCCCCGCCTCTTCCCATCCCTTCGCCCCACCACCTTCTTTCCTTTCTCACCGCACACGACACGCGTGACGCGCGCTTAAGCATGCAGGAGGAACGAGAAGGATAGAAGAAAGGGAAAGAGAGAGAGAGAGAGAGAGAGAGAGAGAGAGAGAGAGATAGAAAATTCGTGATCTGGTAGAGCCGATCATAACGCGCAACTTGGGATAAATGTAAGTCGATGACACAAAACATGAGCTACGTTCCTCTCTCTCTCTCTCTCTCTCTCTCTCTCGTTGCGGAGAAGAGGGGAAGTCCCCCATTAGCCGCTCATCAGCCTTCAGGCGTTGTCAATGTTGCGGTGGCTGCGACAGAGTACCAGACCGGGACAGTCTCTTTTTCTCTCTCTTCCTCTCTCTCTCTCTCTCTCTCTCTCTCTCTCTGTCTCTCTCTTTCTCTTTCTAGTAAACGCTATTGTGCCGATTCGTACGATCATCATTATTTCGCAATTCCGCTCCCAGATCCTCGGGATCCGTTACGCGGCCAAGCGGAAACATTTGAACATATTGGAATACGCGAGGTATTGTATCAATGCGATTTGTTCCTCTCTTTATTTTTTTGCCTCTTGTATATATTCTATCTGATTCTCTCTCTCTCTCTCTCTCTCTCTCTCTCTCTCTCTCTCTCCCTCTCTGTTTGTCTGTCTCTCTCTGTCTAATGGTCCCCCTTCACCGATTCACCAATATTTTTTCTCCTTCCGTTCTTTCCCTTTTTTAATACACATCGAGTCGCTTCATATAGAGGTATTAACACGACCACCTATGTCATCGTTCTCACAGGCCAGTCATAGGTGTTTCCTGTGCACGACGATTACGGATCTCTCACCGTGGGGAGTCTATCAGTTTTGCGACTATATCTCTCTTCCTTCGAGACGATTTATTAGGGCTGATTTCCTTTTCCACGAGCCACAGAGCAATCCGATTAGTATGTACGTATATATATATATATATATATATATATATATATATATATGTATGTACATTTGTATCTATATATGTATGTATGTATCTATGTATGTATGTACGTGTTTATTTAATACATACATACATATATACAGACATACAAACATACATATGTTTTATTTATCATATATCCTTGGGAACTCGTTGTACTAGATTGACCTATTCCTTTGTACGTTATGCGGACAAGTTTTTTAAAGGATTTCTCAAAAGAAACGATTTATATTTTCCAGAAATAAGGGAGAGAAAGGGAAAAAGAGCGGGAGATAGCGAGCGAGCGAGCGGTAGAAAATAATTAAAAGGAGTTTTAAATGCTTAAGCCTTATCCTGATACGACGATAAAGATATTATACGTTTATAAACATTGAATAAACTGGTTCGAGATTTTCAAATAGTTTCATACGAATATAAGCCGACGCGACAATTTCGATCGGTAAAACGTTAATAACCGCAATAACTTTTTTTATAACTGCTATAAATTTATGGATAATCAGATCTTAAGGACACGTACTCGAATATAAGCGGAGAATCATCAGAACCGTGGAAGCTTAATGACTTTCCTCTTCCAATTTTATAAGAGCAAATGGAACCCTTATAAGCGCGGCAAGATAAAACTTTAAACGAAGAACCAAGCCCTAAATACGTCTTAAGAGGGAGTTTCACAATCCCTTCCCGTTCTTCCCTTCCTCCCCTCCCAATCCTATCCCCTCCCCATCCCCTCTATCATCTATTTTCTTTACAATGCAAATCCATATGCGAATCGCTTACATAAAATCTAATGGACGAAATCGATCGGATAACAGGTTCTCGACGGGATCTCGTGTCTCTTACGTGGGTATACGGGCATGCATATCGCTCGACCGTGGGCATGAAAAAAAGAGACCGAAGATAAAACTAACGAGTGCGGTAAGAAGCTTTCAGCTATATGAATATTAATATGTGTTAGGTCAATGTGTCGATCGAGGAATCGAGAAACAGAGAAAGAAAGAGAGAGAGAGAGAATAGAGTGGAAAAAGGGGAGGACTTAAAGACGATGCCGTTGGTAATTAATTTCTCTCTCTTTCTCCTCTTTCTTTCTAACTAACAATAGTTACAACTGACGCATATAATGAGAAAGAAGGAGGGACGAACAGAGAGAGAGAGAGAGAGAGAGAGAAAGGGAATTAGTAAGCGCGTTTTGTACATGGAGGAGAAGTGACAGAAGGTGGCGCCGTTTGGCAATAAGCCCGCGGGTCCACTTGGATTTCGATTCGACTGAGTTGGTTATTAAGTAAATACCCGCCGCTATCCTTCTCTCTCTCTCTCTCTCTCTCTCTTACTCTCTCTTTCATTCTCATTCTATCTATCTCCATATCTATCTCCCTTTTCTCTCGTAGGATGGTAGAGATGTAACGTTAACACGAACGGTCGTAACGACGAAGGCTGATAACCCTTTTGCCTCGCGCCAAATAATATGTCCCCCTTAAACGGTGCCGTTTGATGTGTCGTCGCTTCGACGCACATTTCCCGCGCGTCTCTCGACGCGGCCAATTTCGAGTGGGAGTCCTCCTCCTCCTCCTCTTCCTCATCCTCCTCATCCTCTCTGCCCTTCTCACTCACGAGTTTTAACCCAACCCCTGAAAGTTACATCCGAAAGCCAGTCAGCCAGCCAGCCAGCCAGCCAGCCAGCCAACCAACCAGCCAACTAGCCAACCATCCAGTCGGCTTTCTCCGGGGCCTACGTTAATCCTCGTCAGCACGCGTCATAATCATCGTCTATAGCCCTACAACCCCCTCCCTCTGTCACCACACCCTACTTCTCCCTCCTTCCATCCCTTCCATCATCACCATTCTCGCGGCCGGCGTTTTGTCCTCTGTAATCTTCTGATCGAATCCATCGGCTCGACGCGACTATTTACAGTATAGTAACGTCGGTTATTTCAAAATGAACTTAACAAACGTTTCTCTTATCGCATGGATGGCCCAAGTGATAAGGGGATTTGCATTTTCATAGGAATTAAAAATGATTTCCGATATCGACGAGATATGGATAATCTGAACATAGTTTCTTTTTTTTTTTTTTTTATCAGATGTCGTCCTGCAATAACAACGATGATAAGGATTAGTAAGATATATGCGTATGTATATTCGAGGCTGATCAAAAAATGATCCTGGAATCGCGAGTAACAATCGACGGTAGTCGTAACGTGACGTCAAAATAATCTCAAAATAATTTAGAAATGAACCTCGTTCAAGTTGGAACATCGATATTATTTTTCAATGACATTTTTAAAAAGACGTTTTCACCTAAGATTACCGGAACGCTGTATAACCATATGTGTTTGTATGTTCTTTTTCTTTTCCTTCTCTCTCTCTCTCTCTCTCTTTTTTTTTCTTCTTCTTCTTCTTCTTTTTTTCTCTTTCTTAGCAATAATTGCTTCTGTCCGATCAACGGGACGAGATATAAAAGCAGAAAAGTATTGCTAACATTTCGATTTGAGTCGATTACTTTATCGCAAAGATCAACATGTAAGTATAGTTAACACAACTGTCCGTCTGTTTTGCGCTTCGCAACGAACAGACCGATCGTTCGTGAAATGGCAATAATTATCGCGTCGATGTGTAAACGATAAAAAGTATAAGTCTTGAGAGAGAGAGAGAGAGAGAAACACGCGAGTTCACGTGAGGTAAAGAAGGAAAGGAAATAAAAAAATTAAATAAATAAAAAAGGAAGAAAAAGGAAAAAGAGAGAGAGAGAGAGAGAGAGAGAGAACTTTATATCTCCAATCTTTCGAATTTTCATCTCAACAAGAAAGAATGTTATCTATTGTTGACGATCGATCGATCTATCTATGTATATACATAGATAGATTAATATATATATATATATATATATATATATATATATGTATGTATGTATGTATGTATGTATGTACCTACGTCCGGCCGTTTCTAATACTTGGCAACTGATCGACGATAGGAAGGATCCATTCGAGTTTCGTTCCGAAAGCGAGTGATGTATATCGATGAATATAAGCATCGACAAGTTTGCCAAATATCGCTAGCATCATCTATCGAGAGTAATATCTTAATAAGGATCGCCGTATTGAGTTTAACGAGTTGTACTCAAATACATACGCGATCGGCATGCTCGAAGCGTATTGCTACCGGTCGTCGTGATCGGGTACCTCGAATCGCGCCTCGCATCACTAATGATTACAAATCGTCGACGATTATTAGCTATCATCGGCAAAGTACACGATGTGCACGGTGTGCGTCGATATTATAAAGTTCAATCTGGTTATTGGACTGAGGCCTGCTACGTTCTCTCTGGACATTGAAACGTTCATTTGGCTGCCGGCCAATTGGGCTCTTGCCCTTCACCCATGCCAGTGAACGATGTACGAAATTGGTTTCCCTGTCCGAGCGAAAACTTGCTTTTTTGTTTCTCTCTCTCTCTCTCTCTTTCTCTCTCACACGCATACACATATACACGTATACTTTTTCTTTTTATCTTTCTTTATCTCCTTCTTTAGAAAGTGCGAGAATGCAAGCGCGAAATACGAATTGACGAGCTGCGAGTTTTCCAAGACGATTGAGTTTACCTTACCATATATAATAATCTTTTTCAATAGCTTGACTGAGAGATCGTTTTTTTCTCCCTTTCTCTTTATCTCTCTCATTCGTTCTTTCGTGGTGAATATTTAAAACAAATAAAAAGAGAAAAGAAAAAAAAAAGTAGAGAAAAAAAGAAGAAAAAACAAAGGGAAAGAAAAGTGCTCTCTCTCTCTCTATCTCTCTCTCTCTCTCTCTTATCTTTCCTTTCCTTTTTATTTCTTTTCTTTTCTTTTTCTTTTTCTTCTGTTCTCTCTCTCTTTTTTTTTTTTTCTTTTTCTTCTTATTTCATTGAATTTAACGTATTTACGCGAGACATGACCCCCGCTTCGTACGGTTCTGAAGAAAGAGTGTGGGTGTTATGGTGGAGCTTGCGCGCACAGACGCTGTAAGTTCTTCGTTCGGAGGGTTAGAGAACGGACTTGAATGAAAGTTATGACGATGAATCTCGTTGGTAGGTAGGAGGAAACGAAGAAAGAGAAGAAGAAGGCGAAGGCAAAAAGGAGAAGGAGAAGGGAAGAGGAGAAGGAGAAGGGAGGAAGAGGAGAAGGGAGAAAGAGGAGGAGGAGGAGGAGGAGGAGAACGTTTAAGGAAAAAGAATGGAGGAACGGGGAGCAGCATGATTCTGTGCTCCCATAGTCCCAGGCGTATCCACTTACAGGTGACACCATGGTGACTATGGTTTCTACTTTGGTAGTAGTACCAGTAATAGTATTAGTAGCAGTAATAGTGGAATAGTAGGTAGATTTTAAGAGTATAATAAGATTACGAAGAATTCTACGATGATAATCGAATCTTTTTCAAACTTTTCGTTAGGTATACGTATAGACGTGTAAGTGCACATACACATACATACATACATACATACACACACACACACACACATGCACACATGCACGCATACGAAGAAATGTACTTGTTGTACGAGTAAACGCGAAGTACTTTTAACTAATTGATTTTAAAGTTTAACTTTAGTTCTTTCAGAGATAGAACGATCACCGATGATCGCGATAATACACGAGAAAGTTTAGCGATCGTTGAATCCTCATTGCGTTCCTCCTCTTGTAAGCCACCCGATCGTGTGAGTTCAAGCGGACCGCTAATTGGCCGGAGAGCGGCGGAAACGTATGGAAGGAGAGTAATTTGTTGCCAATTTCGCGTTGATTTCGTTTCATCTATGGATCGACATCAGGATCGAATAAATTTTATATCCCCTTTATAAATGGTCACACACGATGACAAACTAATAATAATATAAAACTATTGATATTATTGATGCGGAATTAAAGATATGACATAACGAAATTTCTCAATATATGTATATATATATATATATGTTTAACGCGTGAAAATGATTATGCTAATTGATTTTATAATGTGTTAAATCGTACGCCGATTTAATTGGTCCAATTAGCAAAGAAGTAGTAACGATGTTTAACCGCTTACCAATAAACGTCTTCTATATTACAACCTGTTATATCTATATTATACTTAACTAATATATATAAACATCTTTCTCCTTCTGCTTTTTTTTTTTCTTTCTTTCTTTTCGGTTGATTTTTTTAACACACACACACACACACACAAATATATATATATATATATATATATATATATATATATATATCATGCGAAATTATTTCTACGATAGCGCGATATCTATACGGATATCTATACGTATATCGGATAGTAGCGCAAATTGATACAAGTATCGCGTTAATAGGACAATTTATTGCTCGCGGCTCGATTTTATTGCGTTTTATTTACGAGAGAGTAGTAACGCTCTCGCGTGTCACGGTCGCCCAAAGTGCTGACCGAGTAATAAGCGATACTAATTTACTTAATGCATACTCTCTCTCTCTCTCTCTCTCTTTATCTCTCTATATCTCTATCTCTATTTCTATCTCTATCTCTCTCTCTTTCTTTTTCGCTCTCTCTCTCTCTCTCTCTCTCTCTCTCTCTCTATCTATCTATCTATCTATCTATCTATCTCTTTCTATCTCTTCTGCTGAAACGCGAAATCGTTGCTCGGAGTTTAAGCGAAATTAGGTAATAACGTCTCGAACTCGGAATAAGAGATCCAGCTCTCCAGCTCTCCTCGTTCGTTTCGATAAATTCTTCCTCTTTCTCTGAACGTTCAAATGGTAGCTTTCCTATAAATTAGTTTTCCTTGACGTCGAAGACGAACGTAAATAAGTAGAAGGGAACATCGTG
>NC_140810.1:15437500-15440000 GCF_050613455.1 Vespa mandarinia
TTTTCAATAATCAATTTTTCAAATAACGAAAGGTATCATTTCTATCTTTCCATTGAAAAGCAAACGTTTCCTTTCCTTCTTCTTTTTCTTCTTCTTCTTCTTCTTCTTCTTTTTAACGCGATCATTGCGAGCGGAAGATCGTGGAGGGAAGAGAGAAGAGGAAAAGAAGAAGAAGTAGAGTAGAATCCGCACGCGTGCGATGCGCCTTCGTGGGAAGCACGCGCGAACGCGTCACACAAAGATAGAGGCTAATAGTTTGGGGTTGGCAGACGAACGGTCGCATACGCCCACGCGTTTTCCCGCATTCGCACGTTGCTCACCAAAAATATTCACTCTCGAGTGCGACAAAAGGGCAAAAAACCGGTAAGTCAGAATCTATGTTGTTCGCTTTCTCTCTCTTTCTTTCTCCTTTTTTTTTCTTCTTCTTCTTCTTCTTGTTTTCTTTCCTTTTCTCTCCTTTTCTTTTTCATTTTCTTTTCTTTGCTTTTCTTTTACACTGACACTTGTGCAACAGAGAGACGACAGACCTTTCTTCGATTTTTCTTTTCCCCTTTTTACTCTCGCCAAATTAAATTTTAACAACTTAACGATAATTCTTTTCTTTCTCCAAATTGGCCACCCCCCTCCCCCCCTGCACCCGCATCCGCCCCCGGTCCCCATCCTATCGTCAATTAGCTCGGAGAATATATTTTTATCGACATTTATGTACATATGCATGTGCATGTTGAAAAAGAAGAGAATCCCATTACGAATGACTGCAAACTAATTTTCAAAAGTATCTCATATACAATATATTGATAAATGAAATTTATCATATATAATATTGGATGTGATTAAGGTTATTATTGTATTTGGAAAAATTAGAAATGATATTAAAAGCTAAACAAGTTTTTTCGAACGAGGATGAACTTTGATTAAGGAAAATATTATGAATTATTTATGCGATTAAAAAATATCATTTCTATGGTATTAAATATGACAAAAAGTAAAAGAAAAAAAAGAATAGATTTCTTGCTATAAACGTTCGAGTAAGAGATTCGATGTTATAAATTATTTGTATCTTTTATTTTCTTTTTATTTATTTTTTTATTTTCCTTTTTTTTTCTTGTTTCTTTTTTTCTCTTAACGTCTTCAAAACGTCTTATCGACGATTGTTCTCACATTCCTTTAAACGCTTCTTTATCATAAATGACACATAAAATTATTATTATTATTTAGATATATACAATTTTTCTGCGATTTCGCGTATGCGCGTGTAGAATAACATCACATTGATTAATATTATCGATCTGATTAGATCTTATATAATTTATTATAATATAGAATTTGTAATTATTAAAATTCGTAATTATAATAAGATAATAGTACGTAATAATCGATCTTTCGACGAATTTTCCAAAAAATTTCTCCATTTTTAATCATCATTATTTTCTTTTCATATAAATATATAACGTAGATAAGTACTTATATGAAAGACATTTTTTACACGCGCGTGAACTGTTACCTCTTATTTTTCGACATAACGTGTCCGGCTCGATGAAAACGATAACAAGTTGCGACGCCATATATCGCCGAAGAATACCGTTGTTTGTAGTAACATTGGTAGAAAGAAAAAGAGAGAGAGAGAGAGAGAGAGAGAGAGAGAGAGAGAAAGAGAAAGAGAGAAAGAAAGAGATACGTTGTGTGTTCAAGGCAGCAAGCGCTTATATGAGCGTCGAAGGTATTTATAATTTTGTATATTGTTGGAGCGAGGTCAATTCATAGTCGAGACGTATTCGCCTGTAGCTCGTCGGTTGTTCTTAATTCGTCGCAAATTTAATGGTCTTTGAGATGGCGACGTTCTAACGCGAACGTTTTGGTGTCTGCCGTTGTAGAATCGTGTTTCGTTTCGATGGAAATTAAAAAAGAAAAGAAGGGGGAAAAAAAGGATTAAAAAGAAAAAAAAAAGAAAAAGAAAGAAACGAGATACAATAAAACAGACGAGTGAGTACGAGAGAGTACACGTGAGAATGAGAAAGAGAGATATAGAAAAATAGATGGATAGAGAATTGTAAATATGTTGGAATAATTAAAGGTATGAATACGAACGGGAAAGAGAGAGAGAGAGAGAGAGAGAGAGAGACAGAGTGAGAGAGAGAGAGAGAGAGAGAGAGAGAGAAAGAGAGACATTCATCGTAGAAATGACGGTCTCGTGTTATCTTTAGTACGATCGTGCCTAATAGATTTATCTATTCGAGTTAAAAAGGACGACACGAAATATGAATTAGTGAAATTAAGAAATTACGATCCGTAACGGAGTGTCATCTGTCTCTGTTTATTAGTTGGATTTTGGGTTACGTTATTTTAACAACATGTTGTCGCGAGTTGAAACAATTATAAATTTTTACGACGTAAAAAGAAAGATTATTATTATTCTCTTTTTGTTTCTTTGAAGTTAATAAATAGAGAAAGAAATAGAGATAGATAAATAAAGAGAGAGAGTGAGAGAGAGAGAGAGAGA
>NC_140810.1:15442500-15445000 GCF_050613455.1 Vespa mandarinia
TTGTATCGATAAAGATTTATACGTATGTATGTATATCTTTATTGAAGATAAGTGTATATCTTCGAACGATACGTTTCATTTTAATTCACCGTACGAAGCTTATTTGCTGAGTGCAAAATGAAAAGGAAAAGGGTAAAGTTTCGGACCACGTAGAGGCCGAGATAGGCGGTCGGTCGGTCGGTCGGTCGGTCGGTCTAGCTGTCGCGCGTGCGCTCGCGCTCGCTCACGTTTTACCATCATTATTTTCGACATTTGGAACAGTTAAATCCAATAGGTTATGTCGCGAGCTCCTTCGAAAGGTTCAAGAAAAACCGTAGAGCTCGGTTATTTTCCGGAACGAAACGGTTTAGCGACGCCTCTCGAATATCGAAAGGCGCGAACTCACGGATGAATGGAGTCTGGCTCGAGCGTGTACTTACACCGGCTATACTATACTTGCAACTTTGCTTGAGGGGGGGAGGGCTCGCTTCGTTTATTGATCTTTTTTCTTCCTTCCTTCCTTCTCTTACTTCCTTTCTTTCGTTCCTTTTTATGTCTTCCTCCTCTCTCTCTCTCTCTCTCTCTCTCTCTCTCTCTCTCTCTCTCGCATATATATATATATCGCTTTTACGTTAATTCACTTAGCGTCGCGTTACCGATACATTTTACCGCTCTCTAGCATCGACAACGGAATCGTAGGTACTTGGGATACATACTAACATAGGTACATATTTCCACTTGCTCTTAGCCATGAGATAGTTTCTCGTGAAGCAAGAATTTAATCTATGTTAGACGTCGAACGAAAAATACGCAAGTAATATCTACTTAAATATATACGTAGGGTTATAAGTACTTGCGTACCTACCTACTTACCTACCTACCTACCTACCTATCTACCTATCTACCTACCTACCTACCTACCTAACTATCTACCTACCTACCTACCTACCTACCTACCTACCTACCTACGTACGTACGTATGTACGTACGTATGTACGTTCGAGAAGTCGAATTCAAAGGATACGACGTCTTCTTGATTATTATCGATGGAAGCCGATCGCTAAGGAACTTTCGTAAGAGAGAGAGACAGCGAGAACGAGAGACAGTGAGAACGAGAAAAAGAGAGAGAGAGACAGAGAGAGAAAGAGAGAGAGAGAGAGAGAAATTATTGGAAAGGTATTTCACGTTCGTTGCCTTGTAGCGACGACGAAGTGGACGCGGTCCGACGGAAAGTGAGTCGTGTTCTCGATCGAGTTCTCGCATTACCGTTTTAAACGAAAGCATTTTACTCGAGGCTACTTCGTTCTTTTCTTTCTTTCTTATTTTTTTTTGTCCTTTTTTTTCTCTTTTTTTTTCTTTATCTTTATTTGCTTTTCCATTATCTTTTTTTACTTTTCCCTTCGTTCCTTCCTTTCTTTCTTTCTTTTTTTTTTTCAATTATTGTTATCATCATCATCATTATTATTATTATTATTATTATTATTATTATTATTATTATTATTATTATTATTATTATTATTATTATTATTATTATTATTATTATTATTATTATTGTTGTTGTTGTTATTGTTGTAGCTATAATTGTTGCTGTTTTTATTATTATTTTCTTTTCATTTCATCTTTATCTTTTTATTTTTACTTTATTTTTCTTTTTATTACATACCTCACGAATATAACCAAGTATTATGTTCTTACGTACGAGTTACGCGACGCTAGAAAACGTATCGTAAAATAACTTCGTCATTTTCAAATGGAAATATTTATTTTTCAATAAATTGCACGATAATGTAATAACGCATTGTTTTACCTTATACATCCGCGGGAATTACGATTCCCGACGACAATTCCCTCCTATTTATCTTGGTGTTAATCGGGTAAATCGTTTTTCTAAGGACTCTCTCGCGTGCTACTATCACGATAATCACGGACTTGTTCTCCGAGTGTATGGAACCGGTAGGTAGTAAGATAGGTAGGTAGGTAGGTAGGTAGGTAGGTAGGTACACGGTAGTAATCGACGACGAGATCATCTCGGTAGCTGTTTTCTTTGAGATGCTTCATTTTTCTCGTCTCACCGATCGACGAGTATTTTATCCCGAAGGGTAGGCGGGATGGAGGGGTAAAGAAAGAAAGAGAGAGAGAGAGAGAGAGAGAAAGAGGATGAGGGGGGAGGGAAGAGGAATGGAGTAAGAGGAGGTGGGTGAGGAAACACGATTTCACGATCGTTAACAACGTCCATCTTGATTTGATCTTCGTAATGTTTGATTAGATAGATGAATGGATAGATAGATAGATTGATAGATAGATAGATAGACAGATGGATAGATAGCACAAAAACATATGATATATGTGGATATATTAATTTTCTTTTCTTTTTTTTCTTTTTTTTTTTTTTTTTTTTTTTCTGACTTCCCTAATCCACCTGAACTTGTAGCTTAGGCAGTTGGTTGTACCTACACGTAATAAATATTGTTTTTCACGGTAACTATTAAATTCACGATATAATAATTAATCACTTACGGCT
>NC_140810.1:15450000-15452500 GCF_050613455.1 Vespa mandarinia
TCGGAAGTAAAGTTTTTGGATAAAGGTCCGAACAACTCGAACAAAATTTCTTTTATTTTTTTTCTTTCTTTCTTTCTTTTCTCTCCCTCTCTCTCTCTTTCTCTCTTTCTCTCTCTATCTATCTCTTTCTCTCTTTCACTATCTTCGTCTTCGAGCACTCAAATTAAAACGAGTACGTTCCCAAAATTCTCACGTAGACAGTGTGCATTTCGGCATTTTCTGTTCATCGAAATTCGAGTCACGGCACGTCGGTTATAGCCTATTATACCTACTTGAAAGTACGAAGCGAAGGAAGAACAGGTGGGTCGTGGGAGTAGCGTCCTATTCCTGTTGAAGAGAGAGAGAAAGAGAGAGACAGTGAGAGAGAGAGAGAGAAAGAGAGAGAGAGAGAGAGAGAGAGAGGGAGTGAAAGAGAAAGAGGAAGAAAAAAAGAAGAAAGACGAAGGAAAAGAGGTGAACGTGGTAAAGGCAGCGTAAACGAAGACAGGGCTTCCGGGGTTGTGTGAAAAGGGCGGGAAGGAGGGAGAGTATAGATCGGTGTAACGCGAGAAGTGACGTTAGAAACTTAGGACTACTCTTTACGTTTCTTTATCAATGAATTACGTTTTAGTTTGATTGTAGAACTTGTTACAAATTTTTTTTTTTTTTTTTTTTTTTAATACCTTGATAGTTAGAAAATCGATTGCAAATCGTATGCCGATATGATCGATTAAACTTTCGACGATGACGAATAATCGTATGTTCGAATAATCGTAAATCTTCATTCGAATTATAGGTGAGTTAAATGAATTTATGAACCTTGAATTACATGACAACGACGACAATGACGATGATGATGATGACGATCATTAACATTGTCATAAATATTGTTGAAGGTTAATAATTGAACGTAAACAGGTAAAATGGAAAATTGAATGAACGCCATTAGAAATAGGAAATTGTATGAAACGTTTCGAGCGTGACGGTCTGGTCTAACGCATTACGGGCAGAGGTACAGGTGCGAACAAGGTGAGTGCACAACGAACGTTGAAGATCCACACGTGTAGTAGTGGTAATGGACGTAAAACTGGCTTTTCCGAGGTAGGTACTTACTTACATTAGGCAACGAAGAGGATCGTAGGTTCTTTCATAGGACTAGACAAGTTTATTATCTTTCGCGGCTCGTAATTTTTGCGAGAGAGAGATGCCTTCTCTTTGTATTTCTATCCCTTTCTCTTTCTCTCTCTCTCTCTCTCTTTCCTTTTCATCTTTCTATAGGTACGCAAAGCAGGTAGTAGAATCGAGGAAAACGCGTCGAAGTTTGTATTGGATAGACGCCGGCGTCGAGAACTGTAAAGTTCCTAAAGATGTTCCACCTTTTTCTTTTGTTTTATTTATTTTTTTTATTTTTCTTTTTTCTCTATTTCTTTCTTTTCCTATTATTTCTTTTTCGTTCCGTCCAAATCCCTTTTTGCCGAATAATACCTATTTATCTACCTGTTTCCTCTATCTCTCCTCTCTCACTCTCTCTTTCTCTGTTTTTATTTTTTACAAAAAAAAAAAAAAAAAAAAAAAAAGAAAAGGAAACATAATTATTTCCTTTCGGTATCTTTGTTCCCAAGGTATCCGACATAATCGTCGAATGATAATGACTCGAATGTTAATTTCTCTAATTCGAACGAGATCGATAAGAAAAATTCCTTCAAACCTTTCAGATCGATTCTATTTAGTAAAATCGAGATTAAAAAAGGATTTTAGATACCTACTTACTTATCGGAACTTGGAAGTAGCAAGAGGCAAGAGGCCGACCAAGCCGGAATCCCAGTGATCGTAGTATTAAAAGACCACAGAAAATACTCCGCAGCAGGTGGCGGCACACCTCTCTCTCTCTCTCTCTCTCTCTCTCTCTCTCTCTTTCTTTCATTCTCTTTTGCTCTCTTTTACACTTTACCGAACGTGGGGTGTTAACGACATTTAGGGGTGGGGCGTCGGCAAATTGACGCCGTTTAGATTGCGCTGCATTCAATTAGGTCGCGGAGGAGTCTCGGATAAAAGCCACGTATCTACTACGTTTGCTGAACACATTCTCTTTCTGTGTCTCTCTCTCTCTCTCTCTCTCTCTCTCTTCTTTTTTCTTTTTCTTTTTTCTTTTTTTTTTTTAACCATGCGCAACACGTTCATTTAGATTCGCGCGATCTTCCTCTTCCTCGACGAGTCTGAACGTACGCGTTATCGTTCCCGATTAAATGAATTTCTCCTCGATGAAAAAAAAAAAATCAAAAAACTATTTAATCTAATTTATTTTAATCAAAGATAATATATATATATATATATCATATATATATATATATATATATATATATATATATATGTCAGAATGAATTGACAATTTCGTTGTGAAGAAAAAGAAAAAGAAAAAGAAAAAGAAAAAAAGAAAAATAAAGAAAGAAGAAAAGAAAAAAGATTATAAAATCGTATCCGGGTTAAGAGTGCCGCGAGTGAGGGTCGACGCGGAGGAACG
>NC_140810.1:15457500-15462500 GCF_050613455.1 Vespa mandarinia
TAGAAGTATAGGGGCTTATTTCTTTTCAATATCATCGACCTGTTAAGTCGATTATTCAAAAACATTAATACAACTGATACGAGATATTAATGCAATGATATTATCTATGATATTTATTAATCATCCTTTTTTTCTTTTTAATCTCTGTTGATTAAGATTAATTAATATATTTTCTTTTTTCTTTTCTTTTTTCTTTCTTTCTTTCATCCTTTTCTTTTCTTTTCTTTTCTTTTCTTTTCTTCTCTCTCCTTTTTTTTTTTCTATCAAAAATACGGCAACGTTCGTAGAAACGTAAAAATCAAATGATAATGCGACATTCAAGCGAATGTCGTAATGATTTTATTAATATTATTAATCCGACGTAAAAATTGATAACGAGTGATAGATACAAAAAAAAAATATGTAAAATATTGTAACTACATGTGTTGTAATATTTTTGTTCTCAGATTTCGAATATCTTTAAAATTTTTTTTTTTCTTTTTTTTTTTTTGGAACAAAATTAAATATATAGCAGCGTATGATTGTTGATTCTTAAAAGTTTGCGCAACTTTTTAAACGCATTACGAGTTTCAAAGTTTTCATTATATATCAATTTTGACAATTCAAAAATCCTAGATAAAAATATATACATAACAATATTCGATGTGAGTGAAATGAGATGATAGTCGTTTCGAAATCGATGAAAATAGAATGAAGTCAATCAACTCAAATTGATCGTATCCACGTACGTAAGTAAGTACGTAGGTAAGTAGGTAGATAAGTGTGTACCTATTCACATACATATATATATATATATATATATATACACACATACACGTATATGCATACATACATACATATATACATACATACATACATACATACATACATACATACATACATACATACATACATACAAACATACATACCGAAGACGATCATTAGCAGAGGCCGAAGAAACGAAGGAAAAATCATTTGAGCGTGATCCGAGATAAGTGCGAGTTATCGAGGAGGTCAGAGCGGGTTGTGCTACGAACGGAAACGCACACCTCGTAAGAAAGAAAGAGAAAGAGAAAGACAGAAGAAGAAGAATAAAAAGGGAAAGAGAAAGAGAGAGAGAGGGAGAGAGAGAGAGAGAAAGAAAAAGAGATAGATAGAAGAGACGTACATACGTCCGCCCCTGATCTCGCGAGTTCGAGCAAGTGGCCGAGGGTGGAGAGGGGAGATGGGGTGGAATGGGGGATTATGGGTGGGGGGCATGACAGGGGTACGCGGCGAAATGGCTCTTGAGGAAAGAAACCGAGTCGGGGGAGTGGGTCGGTTCTCTTTCTCCTCCCTCCATCCCTCCCTCCCTCTCTCTCTCTCTTTCCTTCTCTTGCTCTCTTACTTTCTCTGTCTCTCTCTCTGTCTCTCTCTCTCTCTCTTTCTATCTCTCTCTCTCTCTCTTTCTCTGTCTTCGATTCGCTCGAAGTCCGCGAAGAGAGCGAGTGATTTGTGAAGACGCTCCCGCGGCTGTAATCACGTGGGATCTCCGGCGCTGTCGCTCCCGCGGAAGCGAGAGGAGACGATACAAAGTAGCGATATACCGAAGGAGGACCGACAGATTCTTATTGTTATTATGGGGAGTGACGTTCCACGATCCTGGCATGTTTATGCGTCCAGATTCGAGGCGGCCTTGGATGCATCGCAGGAATCAAAGTAACCGAGGAGAAGAGCGGTAGTCACTCGTCGTCCTCGTCTTCGTTCGTTCGTTCTTTCTTTCTTTCTTTCTTTCTTTCTTTCTTTCTTTCTTTCTTTCTTTCTTTCTTTCTTTCTTTCTTTCTTTCTTTCGTTCGTTCGTTCGTTCGTTCGTTCGTTCGTTCATTCGTTCGTTCTTCTTCTGTCGTTCTGTCTTCGTCCCTCATCATGGTCTCTTTCTCTCATTGCAGGAGCATCTTTGTATGCACCTTTCCCTTTTCCAACTTTTAATCGTTCCGATTGAACCGAAGAAAAATAAATAAAATGAAAAATAAGATAAATGTAATAAACTTTTTCAAAAAAAAAAAAAAAAAAAAAAAAAAAAAGAAAAGAAAAGAAAAAAAAATCAATACTGGTTGAGAAAACAAAAAAAAAAATAAACAAAAAAAGAAAAAGAATGATCGCTGATTTGATTTTCGATCGAAATTAGAAGAGTATCTGGCATAAATGCGAGAACGTGAAAAAGGATGGACTATATACGGTAGGACGACAATGTATTGGTACGAACGGAACGCGCGAAAGGATAAAACGTCGCGCGACAGCCGTGTAAAGCGAGACGTCGTCCGGTGGATGCCCGTGACGCTTGCGAAGAATGGTTTGGTGTCGAAGAGGAGGAGGACTCTAGTAAGACGGTCGATATAGAAAGGAGAGAGAGAGAGAGAGAGAGAGAGAGAGAGAGAAAGAGTGAGAGGGAGAAAGAGGAAGGGAGGAGAAATGCAGAGGTGCTCAACGAACGTCAACACGTAAAACATTGACTATACTATTTTTTGATCGATTTGTAACAATCAACGAATACGTCAATTCACACTTCGTAATTATTACATTGCGATGTAACTACATAGTACGATAAAAGAACAAACGTAAATTTCCTTTCCTAATGATTCATTGAATTTTTATTATTTTTCTTTTCTCTTTCTCTCTCTCTCTCTCTCCCTCTCTTTCTCTTTTTTCGTAGACGTTCGAAAGAGCGAGAGAGAGAGAGAGAGAGAGAGAGAGAGAGAGAACTCGGCGCACTTTGTCGGCCGTTATTGGAGGGTGGGCGTGAACCGCTTGTTTGGACGTCTATTAAGCAATAATAAGCAGGGTGCGCCGTTCACGGCGAGACCACGAGGAGATAATTTATTCCCAACGGAGTTAGGAGAACATGAGCAAAAGAGAGAGAGAGAGAGAGAGAAAGAGAGAGAAAGAGAGAGAAAGAGAGTGAGGGAGAGACACCCCGCGGCCCTGCCACGCCCTGAAACGCCACCGGTGATTCGAAACGCCCGCACCGTTCGTTCGAGGCTCGTGCCGCACGTTCTCCGCAGCTTCTTTATAATGTAGCATCGGCAAACAGCCGCGTCATAAACACATCCCTATCGGCAAATAGAGGCGTTTATTTTCGACTCGATTCGTTCGAGGGTTGGACTGTGATGCGTATGTGTAGATGAATGATAGAGAGAGAGAGAGAGAGAGAGAGAGAGAGAGAGAGAGAGAGAGAAACAGAGAGAGAATTCTGTATAAGAGAGAAAGGCAAAAGGGAACTATGAGAGGGAGAGAGAGAGAGAGAGAAAGAGAAAGAGAGAGACAGAGGGGTAAGAGGATGGAACGTGTTTATTGGCAGCGGAAACGGGCGACCACCGACGGATTTCGTGTTTGGCGGGCTTTGCGTTGGAATATTTGAATAGATGATTTTTTGAGACAACAACGCGTACGCGCACGACAACGTGATTATATATGTATATATATATATATATATATATATCTATGTATATCGAAACGTCAAGGTCAACGATCGAAATATATTTTTTAAAAAATTTTCTAGCATACAATCGTTTCTTTCGTTTTCTCTTTGTTACTCTCTTTCTCTCTCTCTCTTTTTATATTTCTTCCTTTTTCTTTTATTCTATTTCTTTCTTTTGGTTCATCGCGATCTCCCTTTTCACGTGCGAACCCTCGCGAATTTGGCCGATACAGACGCCTAGTCGCTCGATATATACGCCATCGTCCTCGCTTTTTACAGTGGCCCAGTAGACATTTGTATATCGAGGAGATAGGAAGAATTAATTAGAGGTATCGGCGGTATCTCCCGGCGTCATTAGCGGGCGTCGCCGTTGTTGCTCCGACCGTATACCTCGACGTTGTACACGTACGAGAAGTGAATTCGTATTAGTGAGTTCGCATGATCGAAACCCTTTAGCGGATCTACCTTTGCCCGTCGGGTCAACGTCGACCATTGCTTTGTTTCCTTCCTTTTTTTCTTTCTTTCTTTCTTTCTTTCTTTCTTCCTTTCTCTCTCTCTTTCTCTCTCTTACTCTCTGACTCACGTTTTTTTTTTCTTAACCTTTTTCAAAGGTTCACTTGCATTTCTCGATTGTTTTTTTACATTTTTTTGTAAACGCGATAGTGATAGAGAAAAAACGTTCGATAAGATGCAGAAATTATTGAAAATAATATTTAATAACAATAACATAACAATAGTATATATATATATATATATATATATATATATATATGTATATTATATACATCCATATGGATACATAGATATAGTGAATGTATTAGAATATATAATATATATATCTTATATATCACGATGATTATCAGTGATATATAACGTAATGCTTTTATCTCTGTTTATTTATCTCTTCTTATTTTTTTAGTGTATCATATTTGTTCTTACAAAGTACATATTATAGCAATAATTTACTTATCTCTTTGTTCTTATCCAGGCAAGCGTACGAGTAACACACGTTGTATGTTGATAAGGCGGATATCGAATTAATCTTCTACAAATCGATATATTCGTCTAATATTGTTCATAATTTTTTTGTTTGTATAATAGATACGGAAGAATAAATACATTATATCATACATTTAATATTAGATTATGCTTATACCATGAAATATGTATGCTTTTAAATCTCATCATAAAAGTTATCTTAAAAACTTTTGTATATTTACTAATCTCATTATAATGCTGCGTATATTAGTTTGAAGAGAGATAAAGAAAGAAAGAAAGAAAGGAAGAAAGGAAGGAAGAGAAAGAGAGAGAAACAGAGAGAGAGAGAGAGAGATAGAGAGAGAGAAAGAGAGAGAGAAAGAGAGAGAGAGACAGAGACAGGCAGATTCGAGATTCGATTCGCTAACAGGCTTGTAAATCTCAACGGGTTGAGCCGAATAGTCGGGATACGTACCGATTACCATAGACATGCCACGCGTTGATTATAAACATAATTAAAAACAACAACGACGGTATCGACCGTTCGTCTCTCTCTTTCTCCGTGTGTGTCTCCCTGTCTCTCTCA
>NC_140810.1:15472500-15487500 GCF_050613455.1 Vespa mandarinia
TATGAAAATGTGTTTCGTTCGGTATACATAATGACGACGATGAGAACGCGATGACGTACGCGACAAGGTACCTACCATTGATGTCCATCGTTGAATCCACCGATGATCCCTGAGATTGCAATTCGAGGCGTAAAATGGCGACTGATCCTCTTCTTTGATTTTCTTTTTAGGTAGGTATTATTTAAGAAAATATGGGACGAAACGTTCGTTCTCGTTATCCTCGGCAGCTGCCGACAGATGATCCGTTGCGACAACGGCCATCAGCAATTACGACCATTCCCCGTGCTCGTCATTCGTCGAATTCCATGAGGCATGAATTTTTGTCGTGCAACAACTCGTTGTACGCGTCTACGAACCTACCCATCACACAAAGGTGGCCCTTCTTCTTCTTCTTCTTCTTCTTCTTCCTTTTTACTTTTTCCTTCTAATAAGAGAACCTACTCTTCTCGAGACGAGATGGCCCAAGCGGGATCTGGTCTCCTTTAAACCGTTTATTCACGGATCGGAGAACAGCTCAAAATATTTGTCGCGTTTGTCAAACCATTCTTTGGTACTCGAGAGAGAGAGAGAGAGAGAGAGAGAGAGAGAGAGAGAGAGGGAAAAAGAGAGAGAAAGAGAGAAAGAGAGAGAGAGAGAGAGAGAGAGGGAAAAAGAGAGAGAAAGAGAGAAAGAGAGAGAGAGAGAGAGAGTATCTTAAACCTTAACACTTTAGCGATACCTTCGAGGATAGAATCATTTTTGTTGTATTATTTATATAAATTCGCGACACGTACGTGCATACGTTTCGACGAAATACATATAACTACATATAGACGAGCGAATAGAAATTAATTCGAACCAGAGTATTCTCTCACGATTTCCTTCGAAAAGCTTATTTCAAGCGTCGTGTAGGATAAAAAAGAAATGAAAGGGATGGGTAAAAGAGATAAATAGAGATAGAACGAGAGAGAGAGAGAGAGAAAGAGAGAGAGAGAGAGAGAGAGAGAGAGATTTCCGAATCGATGTTCTGGCATCGTTGTGTATGGTCCGGCATTGTGTCTTCTCGAGATAGCCGCGATCGGGCATTTTGAAGTCGATAAATCACAATTAATTAGCGGTGCGTAATGATGCGGCATGTCGCTGCAATTGGTATGAGCTGACGCCGTGTTCGTGCGCGTGCATGCCCGAGTATATACGTTTCTGGCGGTGGACGTTCGAGTTTCGAAGCGTTCGAGAGAGAGAGAGAGAGAAAGAGAGAGAGAGAGAGAGAGAGAGAGAGAGAGAGAGAGAGAGAGAGAGAGAGGGAACAGTGTACGATCGTTCGACCCGACAGAGTATGCAATTCGAGAGAGAAAGATTCAACGAGAAAAAGAGACAGAGAGACAGACAGAACGAAAGAGAGAGAGAGAGAGAGAGAGAGAGAGAGAGCATGCGTGTCCGTTCACGGATTCGACGAGAAAAGAGTTATGGCTACAAATTTGCGTGCTACGCTCACGTAGTCCTCGTTGCGCGAATTTTACGAGTCCTCATGGAGACGTATTAAAGCATTCGTGTTACGAATTCGTGTTACTACAAGTGCCATTCGACAGGATAGTAGATATACCTAAGTGAAAAAAGAAGAAGAAAACAAGAAGAAGAAGACGCAAATAAAAGAGGAGGTATGACGAACGAACAAGTAAGAAACAAAAAAGAAAAAAAGAAGAAAAACAAAAAGAAAAAAACAAGAAATAAAATTGACAAATAAATAAATGAAAGAAGAAAAAGGATAATGAAGAATGGCAAAAAGAAAAAGAAAGGAAAAAGAAGAAAACGAAAAAAGAAAAGGAAACCTGATAGAAAAGAAAAGGAAACGAAGTATCAAGTAGATATTTGTCGTTTTGAAAATAGCCACTCGGGTACGAGATCTCCCTCTGAACGTTCGAACAAAGAGAGGAGGGTAACCCTCTTGAGACAATTTTCATCGTAGGAACACTACATCACGAGCACGTTGCCGCGTAGCGTGAATTCCTCGTGCGCTCCCGAATGTCCGGCCGGCGACACGTATGTACTACATAAGAACGTGAGACACAGAGATAGAGAGATAGAGAAAGAGAGAAAGAAAGAGAGAGAGAGAGAAAGAGAGAGAGAGAGAGAGAGAAGAGAGATACGCTCCAGAAAGCACAAACGGCGCGATTCCTTTTGTCCAACTGCCGGCCAAAAATAATGGTTTAACTATTCGATGCACGAAAGAGGAGAGATGTGGATAAAGTGTGTTTCTGTATGTGTAAGAGAGAGAAAGAGAGAGAGAGAAAGAGAGAGAGTGAGAGAGAGAAAGGAAGAAGATAGCCGTGGGTGCTCTCACACGTTCTGAAAGAGATGGCGAGAGATAGATAGAGATAGATCGAGAGAGAGAGAGAGAGAGAGGGAGAGAGAGAGAGAGAGAGAGAGAGACTAAAGGTTCTTTCGAGAATGAGAGTGAGAAGGAAAGAAAGAAAGAAAAAGGTGAACGAAAGAGAGAGTGAATGAGAGAGGGAAAGAGAAAGAAAAAGAGAGAAAAAGAGAGAGAGAGAGAGAACGCGCGTGTCCGAGGCGGTTGTACATCGAAGATCTGTGGAATGGCGGAGGTGTTAATACAGAGCTCGCTCTCGAGCCTCGCCTACTACCAGTTTCATGCAATATGCGCATGTTTAACTGACCAAAACTCTGTATCGTCGGCCGCGTTCCCACCTCCCTATAGGATAGAGTGTGCACTGCCACAGAGCCCAAGAGAGAAAGAGAGAAAGAGAGAGAAAGAGAAAGAGAGAGAGAGAGAGAGAGAGAGAGAGAGATGGATAGAGGCGAGGAAAAGGGAGCTTGATACCTCTGGAACTCACTTTATTTATACACCGCACTCCAATCCGGCAACGACTCCTCCGAGCATGGCACCCAGCGGCCTGCTTGCCAACCGAAGCAGCTACCGACCTTCCAAAGTAAATATCAGACTTGCTGAACTTTGGCGTTGGACTGGAGTACTCGTCTTCTCTATGTATCTCTCTTTCTCTTTCTCTCTCTCTCTCTCTCTCTTTCTCTCTTTTTTCCAACCCCCTTTTACGTGTTTAACCCCTCTTTACCTTTTTCGATCGTACGAAAGATTGTTTTCTCATTTACCCCCCCCCCCCTCTCCTCCACCCCCCTCCCCCGCGTGTTACTTTCAACGATTCGTTAATTCGTTAATTTCATTGTATTAAATGTCACGTGACTCGTTTATACAGGATATCATATATGTATGTATGTACGTATAGTAACGAAGGTATTCATTGGTCGTCAAGGTGATTGATAGAAACGAGGGAAAATAAGGGAATTTTTCTAGGACCATGAAGATTCTATCAAACGATACATCCATTCGTGATGCGTCGACGGGGAGTAAGGTGGGCGAGAAGCACGGTGCTTCCGGCACGTCAAAGATGGCTATTTGTATACTTTGGCCCGGCGTGTGTACTCGCCGTGGCTACCAAGCGGAGTTCCATAGAGAGTCGAGAGCTGGAGAAGAGAGAGAGAAGGAAGAGAGAGATAGATAGAGATAGAGATAGAGAGACAGAGTATGCGAGCGGGGTGTCTGAGGGTAGCGAAACGTTTGGGTCAACTTTGTTTGCATTGGACGTGCATGTCCTGTCGACGGAGATAGAGACGGAGAGAGCGAATACAGTGTGCGAGAATGAACGAGAGAAAGGCAGAGAGAGAGAGAGAGGGAGAGAGAGAGAGAGAGAAAGAGAGGGTGGGTGCAGGGCGAGTCGCTTCTTGATGCAAACTGCCCATTTGCAACTACAATCATCTCCACGTCGAATCGCGCTGGACCAGCCTGCTCTCTCGCCAGGACTTGGACCAACCGGCTCGTTCTCTCTCTCTCTCTCTTTCTCTTTCTCTCTCTCTCTCTCTATCTATCTAACTATCTATCTATCTGTTATACACAGTAACAATCACACAGATACACGTACACGAAGTTGCTAGTCCATCTACATAGTAGAGCTATATAACTACTAGTCGCCTCGCGAGCGTTCGAGCTAGTAGCCTCGAGCACTCGTGTGAGGATGTAACATAGTGTGCGAGAGAGCGTCTAGTGTATAAACCGACCACACTCAACGGTGCAACGGTGTGCTTCGGTTGCTGCATAACAGAGTGAAAACAACGACCGTATGGGAACCAAAGGCCCATACCTACCTACCAACCTACCTACCTACCTATCTATCTATCTATCTATCTATCTATCTATCTACCTACCTACCTACCTACCTACCTACCTACCTACCTACCTACCTTCCTAACTATCTACCTATCTACCTACCTACCTAACTATCTACCTATCTACTAACCGAACGAGCGAACGAACGAACGTTACAGCAGCGTGCTCTCTGGCGCTTGGTTGCTTGCTTGGTTGCTTGCTTGCTTGCTTGCTTGCTAGCTGGCTGGTTGGCTGGTTGTCTGGCTGGCTGGCTGGCTGGCTGGCTGGCTGGCTGGATAGCTCGCTAGCTAGCTCTGCTACTAGCTCCCTTCGCTTGCTTTCATTTCTCAACGGCGCGTCGATTCAACACCGTCCTGAGTATCCCCGTTGCTCTTTGACGTTTCGTGTATTTCAATTTCCCGCACTTTCCTATCTATATATACATATATATACATACATTTACATACTCAGAGAGTAACAGGACAAACCTTTATCACGTTCTAACCCTTAAACGTCCACACGATTTCTCGTTGTACGGTCGGTGATATTTCTTTTCCTGTTTTTCTTCTTCTCTCGAATCGTACCATTATTGCAGCCTATCTATCTATAAATAGTCTATCTATCTATAATATAGTTCCTTCTATAGAGTCGGACATTTGTAAATGGGAATTATCTTTCGAATGCTCAATAAAAGAGAAAGAGACAGAGAAAGAGAAAGAGAGAGAGAGAGAGAGAAAGAGAGAGAGAGATAAAGAGAAGAGAGAGATAATTCGTCGACATTTCGAGTACGTATAAAGTAGAAATCGAGCGGTTCGAGTTTTTGGTTTCTAAAGCGAACTAGTCGACGTGTCGATTTCCAAGCTCTACGCTATGCCACGGCAAAGAATTTCGACCGCGATTGCGTTATTGCTTGCTCTCGATGCAAATGAATCCGCTATCCGCGAAAAGCGGAAATCCGATGCTTATCCTGTGAAATCAGTTCAGTATCGGTCGAGCCTCTTCAAATATTGCACAATTCCCAGATTGCCGTCGCTCGGATTTCCTTATCACTCTCGACGATCGAAACGCATAAGCGCGAACGTTCGTTCGTTTCCTCGAATCATCACGCGAGACAACACCTGGTAAGAGCGATATTTCGAAATTTTCACGGTGATTAATATATCTCCTCGCGGTTGGTTGGCAGTCCATTGCGATATGCAAAAGAGTGAAACGTTAGTTTGCTTTAATTTGCCTTCCATCGGATTTACCAATGGTAGTTCCGTTTCTCTTAGTACTTAGATAAAAATGAATAAGCGAATTATTCAAGCTTAAGACATCGCCGACAAATCTATTCACCGTTGTTATCACTTTCTTGATTCATGGATTCACCTACGAAAAAAATCATCATGTGTATGTGCGTGTTAGCAGTTAGATATATAGTATACATAGGTATAGTATGGCGAGGAGAACACATCGCGAGAATTCTCTTTATCTATCTCATGAATGAGAACATTGAGAATTTTAATATGAATTGTTAACATGAATTGCGAATTAACACAAATCATATGAATATAAATTTTTATAGAAAGAAAAAGAAAACAAAATATATATATATATATATATATATATATATATATATAGATAGATACAGACAAGTATGTATAAGAGATATAGGTATATATATAAATCTAATATCTACATTCTACGTAGAATGTACAATGATTCTTGTATCTAAATTGTAGATATTTACGAGATTAGAATAGATCGTTCGACTAAGGAAGAAGGATGGATAAAAATAATCGTCGTCCAGGGCGACACTTTTCGCGGCGAACCTCCCCGGTCGAAGAAAGCCGGCCGAATCTCTCACCTGTTGCACAGTGCGATCGACCAGGTAGAGAAGAAGAGAGAACACGACAGAAAGAGAGAACGAGAGAGAAAGAGAGAGAGAGAGAGAGAGAGAGAGAAAGAGTGGGAAGGTCTTTCTTTTCGGCGGCTTCAACACGGATTCTCCACGAAAATGGCAAGGGTCGGTTGTCTTGCTGAGTGGCATATAATAACGCGCTTCTGGATAGCGTTTTCGAATGCCGGCGTTCGTCCTCATTAGGAGATATGATAGATGCGCCGGTAGATAGAAGACTGCATGCTTCTTCCCTCATCCGATACCTATATATTGTCCATATATATATATACATACATATATATATATATGTATGTATATATATTTTTTTTGTATGAAATGTATATATATATATATATTCTTCTTCCTCTTTTTCTTTCTTTTTTCCTCGAAGGATATTCGAATTCTGTCTCTTTGTCTCCATCGCGACAAAGTGAAAAAAGGCCGAACGGGCGAGATATCTCTTCAAGAATATCTCGCCTCCGTAATTTACCTTCTGCTTTTGGAGACGAAGGACGACGGTCTTTCGAAAGAAGTCGCGCATGATCGTACTACCGAAGCTAAAGGTTCTCTTTTACTATCATTCTACATTAGTTATACCGATTATGGTAAACTAGTAATTATTTGTAAGTAACTAACTATTTTAATTTAACGTATGTATCGTCCGAGGTCAACCAGTCTCTCATTATTTCCAGTGGAAAGAGTCGGTATGGCGGATTCATACGACGGCGTATATATGTTCAACTAGAATAGTTGGAAGATACTTGAATCTCTTTCTCTCTCTCTCTCTCTCTCTCTCTCTCTTTCTTTCTCTTTCTCTCTCTATCTCTTTCACTCTCTTTCTCACCGATCGCAATTCTCTCTGTGGCATGTATCCGGAGAGACATCTTGGTCCAGCTGCAGCAGCTTCTTTCGAGCAATTCCTTGCTGGCTCCTGAATTTCTCGCGAGGTTCGTTGCCATCCGATACCTACCAACCCTTTTTCTCTCTTCCTCTCTCTCTTTCTCTCTCACTCTTTCTCTCAGTTTCTCTTGCAATACGAATATCTACGTCCTCGTTGCTCTCGGCATTTCCATAATATTCAAATGTATAAAAGGTTCTCGTAGGGCTCAGAAGAAGAAGGAGAAGAAGAAGAAGAAGAGGAAAAGAAGGGGGAGTAGTAGTAGGAGGAGGAGGAGGAAGAGGTGGAAGAAGAAGAAGAAGAAGAGGAGGAGGAGGAGGAGGATGAGAACGGTGTCTCGAAAAAGGAGCGAGAAGGAATCGTCGATGGAGAGAGAACGGGATCGGTGGTAAAAAAGAGAGGACGAGCAAGGTCGAGGAGAGACGGGGAGGAGGTATTGGTAAAGGAGGAGGAAGAGGAGGAGGAGGAGAAAGGGTGGTGGTGATGGTGATGGTGATGGTGATGGTGGTGGTGATGGTGGTGGTGATGGTGGTGGTTGTGGTGGTGGTGATGTTGGTGGTGGTGGTGGAGGTGGCGTGGTATGCAGTGGCGCGGCTCGCCGTAGTCTGCCACGCCGTGGTGTTGCCCGCTGACATATTTATCGGCGGTCGCGCCACCTGCAACCGGCCCCGCGGCATCCGTACAGAGCGGTGTTTTGCCCATTTGTATCCCCGATCCTTCGCTCGCGGCCAATCCAACGACAGTCCAGTTTACCCGACTCTCTCTTTCTCTTTCTTTCTTTTCCTCTTTCTTTCTCTCCCCACTCCAAATCTCTTTTTCCTCCTTATCTCACCTTTATTTCCCTTCTCGATCTGTCCTCGTGCGTACCTTCCGTCTCTCTTCTTCTCTTCTCTTCTCTTCTCTTCTCTTTTCTCGTTTCTTTCTTACTCCACCCTATTTTATTCTATTCTCTTCTCTTTCCTTTCCTTTCCTTTCCTTTCGTTTACTCTTTACTTATTTTTTCTTTTTTTCTTTTTCAAATGTCCAAGGGTTATTCTTTCGGACGTCAGAACCAAGTCCGAATGAGAGGGATGACATATTAGCTGCCGACTAGCCAACGCGAGAATATTCACGGCTTGTGATTCTCGTTCTATATAATCGAAAGAGAAAGAGGGAGAGAGGGAGAGAGAGAGAGAGAGAGAGAGAGAGAGAGAGAGAGAGAGAAAGAGTCCCAAATACTGAAGATAAACGTACGATACGAATTTCGAAAGAAAGAATAGAATGCTTTCAGCATTCACCTGTTTGGGTTTCAGATCGAGAAAATGAATTGGCTCGTTTATATGCATAGTTGGAAGAGGCTTGTTTATGATTTTTTTATTTTTTTTTTTTTATTGTTGAATCCATTTTGAACTCTAATATTTCAATTTTAATAGAACATTTAACAATCCTCTTTTTTTTTTTATTTACAATTTAAAACTTCGATCGTTCCTTCCGAAGTGATAACATTGAAAATCAATTTTTCTATCTTCTTTGGATTATTCTTAACGACAATAATTTTTCGTTCTTTGTCTATTCCTTTTTTTGTTTGTTTTGTTTTGTGCTTTTTCTTTTTTTTTTTTTTTTTTTTTTACCGACATGCACGTGCGAATATCGAAAGCGGTACAGAACATATAAAATCCTTTACCTACCCCTTATTTCGTGGCTGGATCGTAGCACGATGATATATATCTTGGGTGCTAAACGGCCCATTGTTTCGTACGGCATCTGACGAATTTGTATATGTTTATAATGGCGACGCTCGCCCTTAGAAGGGGGAGTCTACTACCTATATGCCGTATAATGGCCGTAAAAAGATGAACGTTTTAATGCTTTCTCCCATAGGTGGGAAGAGAACGGTAGAAGGGTGAAAAGGAAATATACAGGTGGGAAGATGGAGGGATACGAGTTATAAAACGATGATGATAAATTTGGGATTTATATTTGGAGGCGCGAGAGAAGACAAATGTCTATATGTTTGTATGTTTGTATGAGAAAGAGAGAGAGAGAGAGAAAGAGAAAGAGAGAGAGAGAGAGAGAGAGAAAGAGAAAGAGAGAGAGAGAGAGAGAGAGAAAGAAAAAAGATTATTGTTCATTATAGTCAGATTTGTGAGTATATAACAATTGACAGCAAATGAACGACATATATTTTCACACAAATGTATAAGCGTAATAGAAAATTACGTAGGTATAGATAAAGAGAGAGAAAGAGAGAATGAGGGAAGGGAAGAGAGTAAGTGAGTGAGTGAGTGAGTGAGTGAGTGAGTGAGTGAGAGAGAGAGAGAGAGGGAGAGAGAGAGAGAGAGAGAGAGAGAGAGGGAGAGGGACTATTCTTTGGAACGACAGTAGACGAGCGTTAGTCGCAATTCCTGAAGTTCTCATTGTGCTCGACGCGTTATCACCCAATATGGCATTCTGCCAAGTTCCTTCATAGAGCTGACCTAGAGGAATGAACTTGCGCTATTTCAGACCGGAGCGTGGCTCGGCTAGATAAAGGAAAGACGGCAACTTTCCTCGGCTAAATCCGTGCCACGTAGCTTCTCGTCGATCGTTTTAATCCAATTATTCTCTAAAGCATTTTGAGATAAGTTATGTATGCATATATATATATATATATATATATATGTGCGTGTATATGTATGTGTGTGTTTGTAACCAGTTGAAATAAATTCGTTTGGGGTGGCTTGATTTGAAATGATATACACACACACACACACACACATACATACGTACATACACGTGTATTTATATATATATATATCAATTTCACAAAAAAATTCGATTTTTAAATAATAATAAATCGTGTTCTGAGATTCTAAGGGAAAGAACGAAAATGCTCGCGGAATTTCGCGGTCCAAGACTGCGTTGTTGCTGTTTCTGCTCCCAGCATATCTTCGTTCCCCAATCCCAAAGAGCGCAAAAGTCGCCTGTCCCACCTCCTATTATTTTTAATGCTTTAAACGTACCTACTCCACGCGGATTGTAGTAGTGCCTCGAAGACAGAAAGAATGAGTCAGAGGAGGGAGGAGAGAGAGAGAGAGAGAAAGAGAGAAAGAGAGAGGTTAGGGTCCAATGGATGAGGGAGAACGTAGAAAGAAAAGAGAGAGAGGGAGAGAGAGAGAGAGAGAGAGAGAGAGAAATAAAACGGAGAGAATGTCGGGTGTCGAACCTGGCGCGGATTTACGGGGCGCTTTGTAAGACCGCCTTCCTCAATTCAGCAATATACCTAACCCGACCTAACTCGACTCTCAGAGTCTCTCTTTCTCTTTCTCTCTTTCTCTCTCTCTCTCTCTCTCTCTCTCTTTCTCTCACACTCTTTCTCTCACGGGAGAGAGATACGGAGGGGACCTACCGACGAGCGTACGTGTATCTTTCCGCGAACTACCTTTTCTCGCTCATTAACCCTTTCTACCACGAATTAAAGATTTTCGCGTGCCAAGTACAACTTGCTCCTTTATCCCTTCAACCCCCGTCTCTTTGTCTCTTTATGATGACGATTGTCTTGTGGGAATACTTTCCGTCAGATCTTTCAACGTAATTAAATTCTCTGTCTCTTTCGTCAGAGAAATCAAAAAAAAAAAAAAGGAAAAAAAAAAGAAGAAAAAAAAGTATGTAACATTCACTCTCTCTCGTTCGTTCTAATTGTTATTATTTATAATGTTATACATTTATAATTGATTTACAATTAACCGTACATTATTATTTCTTTATTTTCTTCATTAGCCAATAATTTCCCTCTCTGTAACGAATTAATAAGAATTTTTAGGTAATTAGAAAAATCGAGTGAAACGCGTTTCGCGTTCTTTCGCAATGCATTTGAGGTAGGCATCACCTGCAAGGGCAGTCGCAGTTTATCACCATAAATGGAATTAGAGCACGCGCCATATCAGAGACGTTTATGGATTACAAAATCGCGTTTCAGGCTTAACCAGATTTGAAACCGCTTCTACATAAGCAGATACGTCGTCTCGTCTCGTAAAAGAAACGAACACGGACGAGTTGTAGGCCGGTAGCAACTCTTACCTCGCACTTGTCTCTGGAATCCAGAAGTGTAATGACACGAGTAATTGGGCTTTAGAAACGGAATTTCTTATGGTTTTTGCTGGCACAGCACCCGCTCGCATCTGACCACCGGCTGCTATTTTGTTACTAACAAATGTGCGCTGTTATTGCGCTAGCAAGAAGATTTATCCGTTCTCTCTCTCTCTCTCTCTCTCCCTCTCTTTCTCTCTCTTTTTCTCTCTCTCTCGACACACGTTCTTTTTTTTCTTTTCTATTCGAAGTATGGAGCTATGCAAGACACGATTCCATCTTTACCGAGTTCAAATGAAAGAGAGGAGAGAGAGAGAGAGAGAGAGAGAGAGAGAGAGAGAGAGGGAGAGACACTTCTAAGTTGACTTCGTACGTTTTTCTTTTTCTTTTTCTTTTTTTTCCCTTAGTTATGGAGCAACACCTCAGACTCGAACGTACATTTTTCATCCATAAAACAACTCGTTCCAAGATAGCAAGTAAATAAAGTTCCCTTCCCCCCCCCCCCCTCCTCTCCTTCTCCTCGCCCGCTCCGTTTCTTCTTTTTTTTTTTCCCTACCTTTTTTCCTTTAATTTAAACTATCGAAGAGGTAATTCGTTTGAAAGGATATCCTTTAAAGATATACACGTACGAATTTATACGTACGAATTCGTTTGGTGACAACAACGGTGAATTGTAACGTTGCATCCTGAACGTTGCAATTCCAGCTAGTTCCCGTCAATTAAAGCTTTGGCAAATAAAATGGATGATTCTTCAATGCTCGACTCCGGTTGCCCGGCTGTCTCAAGAGGTCTCATTAACTGCAGTCTCCCAATTATATAATAATAAGCTGATAATAATTGCATTGCCGTTGCATCAGTCCACCGGTCGATTTGAGTGGACGAATAAATTAAGGACTAACTTCCCTCTTAGAACGCCCTCATCCAGACTGCAACCACCGTGCAGGCTCTGAAACATTCAGACAATTCTTAAGTGTATTTTTAAGCATTTCATCAACTCGCCCACCGGATATATATCTATGCGAAATGAATCTATCTTGTAATAGGTCTTTTCGATCCTATTCGATGGGATTCGAGCGATTCGATCGAACATAGATGGAATTATTCGAGAATACGTTCGATTTTATTCTATTTTATTAATGACGAATACGATCGATGGTAATCAATAATGATTAATATGGAATTACGCGTCTTTACGTGCTATTTATTATTATTCGATCGTAAATACATATGTATAAATTTATCTATGTATGTATTTATTTATGTATGTATGTAGGTATAAATGGAAAGAGAGAGAAGGAAAAAAGAAAAAAAAAAATGTTCGAAGAAGATCTTTTAATTTCCGATAAACAATTCAAAATTCAATAATAATTACCATTAATAACGACGTTTGTTTTCAAACGATATAAATCAATAGCAAATTCCTCTCCTTGAAATTATCTTCATTATGCGATTTTACTAATCGACTTATCTTATTCCAAGAATCGTTATTAATGGAAACTTCCCAAAGTATTATATGTCGATCTAATAAATTTCAATTCTCAACTTTTTCTTCTTCTTTTCTTATTAAGTATTTAGTCATTTCTTAGATGAATTTATACGTAATTGCTAGTTTAGTCATAGTATCATTCATGATCATATTTGTTGATATTATCATATTCTAGATTCCTTATTTGGTAATCTGTCTAATCTCGGAATACTTCAAAGAACCTTAATTTGCATAATGCCATTAAATAAAAAATTTTCCATTAATAAAGCATACATAATTATATATAAATATGTATATATACATATGCGTATGTATGTGTTTCTATGTTCGTTGTAAATTGAATATATTATTTCCATTCTCCATTATGCATTATATTAATAGACGAGACAATCATTATTGAACTCAATAGTTGGAGGTCACCTTTCAATAAATTTATTATCGCTAAGAGGTACGACGATCATGATAGCAAACTATAAGGAACTCGAATCCTTCGAAATGACCTCTCAGTTGAGATCGTATCATTTCGTAGGGATCGATTGCGTAAATAACGCGGAGAAACACAGAGAGCGGCTTTTACTCTTTGATTTACACTTATACGTAGTATCTACACGTAAACGTATTGCGTTCTCGTGCATTGTGTTGTTGCTTTTTTTTCTTTTTTTTTTTTTACTTTATTTCATTATTTTTTTCTTTTTTTTTCTCTTTTTTTTTTCTTTTTTTTTTTTTTTTTGAACATGGACAGTTCCTTTGATTTATACAAGCGCGCACGGTAGTGACATTTCCATAATTTATGTGAAAATGCGATGCTCAGAAGATTTATGGATCTCGATGAGAGAACGATAATGTGCCTTACGAGCATAAACGCGTTGTACTTTATCGATACATACGTACATGCATTCATACCGATGAGTATCGGAGTTATGAAATTATCCGCGGAAATACCCCGACGTATAGATATCTCTCTTTCCTTTTTCTAACGAGTCTCGATTAGTTAAATTAATTAGATAAATCGCGTAGATATTTATTGAATATCGACGATTTCGAATTATTTATAATATAATTCTAATTTAAATCGATATAATTATTTTATTTCACTTTGTTTTATTTTTCTTTTTATCATCATATTTCTTTTTACTTTTTTTTTCTTTTTATTTTTTCTTTCTTTTCTCCTTTCCTCCTTTATGCATATAGATAATATCGAAATATTAATGATTCTTTTTTCTTTTTATTATTTTTTTTAATTTTTTTTTTATTTTTTTTTTTTCGTGAAACTACTTTAATCCATTACTTACGTTTTGCATTATCTTACTTTTAAATGATATACTAATGATTATTAATGATCTTTTAATAAATAAATTTTCAATTTCCTACTTGAGAATATGTTAGGCCAACGTTTGTTTGTCGACATAGAATACATACACACGGAATAGACGAGATCGTTTTTATTTGCAATTCATGTGCCATCTCGTAACATTATCTCCATTATAAACATCGATCCTCTCTCTAAGGAAAATACATTCATCATCGTACAACTGATTTCATAACGTTCGTGAAGGATCGTGTTAGGTAAGTAGGTACGTATGACTCTACATAAGTATCTAACTCTATCTATCTATGTATGTATATATATATATATGTATATATATATATATATATGTATATATGTATATATCGTAAATAAGTATGTATGTATATACCTACGTGCTGTGCCGTCGATGACTTTAATCGACGAAGCAGCCGGTTTAGTTGCGCCATATTAGTCAACGATGCACTTTAGTTTTAAACGAGGAAACCTTCCTCTAATGGACGCTTATCGTTCGACATAAGAAATATTGTATTAATATCTGCCTCGAGGGAATTTACTTGGAATTCTCGTTCTCCGAGAATTCATCGGAGTCACATTTTTGCTTGTTTTTCTTTTTTCTCTCCCCCTTTTTTTCCGCTTTTTTTTATCATATCTATAGTATATATATATATATATATATATATATATATATATATATATGTATATATATATATATATTTTTTTTTATCTTTAGATTTCGCACGATTGAAAACTAATAAATACAAGAGAACGATTTAGAACAATGAAAGAATGAATAGATCCTTTTAAGTAATAATTCATTCTTCGTATCCAATATCGTTGATTTATTAATGACGTACACAAGTAAATACTCAAGTACGTATATAAATATATGTAGAGAATTATATTCCTGTTCTTTTTTTTTATTTTCATTCTTGCAGTTATTTTTTTTTCTTTTTCATTTTTTTTCCTTTTTGTTTTTTTTTTTTTTTTTTCTTCAGTTCGTATAACGCACGATTAGCAAATACGATTTAGAAGAATAAAAAAAAATAATAAATTAAGAAATCTTTTAGTAAGTAACAATCCATTCTATTTATATTCAATATAGTTTTGATTTATTAATAATATATATATATATATATATATAAAATTATGTGCATAAATATATTACATTGTTAAAAAAATGAAACGAATGAAATCATTAGATTGTGATCGATCAAAGATCTGTGGA
>NC_140810.1:15495000-15515000 GCF_050613455.1 Vespa mandarinia
GCCGTTGGAGCAAAAGCTACGTTCTTGCCAACGGCATTGCATAAACATTAGGAATGTATCTTCGATCTCCGGCGCGTTGGCCATAAGATAGTGGCACACACCCACGCGTCCGACTGGAAATCGGAGAGAGAAGGAGAAAAGAAAACGAAAAGAAAAGAAAAGAAAAGAAATGAAATGAAAAAGAAAAAGGAAAAGAAAAAAAAAAAGACGAAAAAGAAAAGGGAAAAAAATGTAGAGGGATAGAAGGAAAAAAGAAGTCCGAATGGGTGCTTCGAACATTTTCATTGTTACCTTTGTTGCAATGCTTTTACTGTTATTGTTGTTGTTGTCATTGTAATCGGAATTGTTCTCGTTGATATTGTTCTTGTTGTTGTTGTTGCTGTTGTTGTTGTTGTTATTGTTGTTGTTATTGTTGTTGTTGGTAATGCTATTTGCCATTGCCAATCCTTTTCTATTTTCAGAGAACAACGTGGAAATCGTGAGACGAATTCGATTGCGAAAACATGGGATTATGGGCACGATAGAAATCCCATCTTTATCTTTCTATTTCCATTTCCATTTGTCTTCTACGCATCTATATAATATATAAATATATATATATATATATTTATATATATGTATGTGTGCATATATGTATGTATTTATATGTATATATAGTTTTATCTGTTCCCTTGGAGAACTTTGAACGAGATGAGACATTAGAAATCGTTTATTCTCTATTTATTTCGACAATTTTCGACAGATATGATGACGGTCTTGTTGATCGGATAATATCAGCCTCATTCGTATTTGTTTAACTAAGATATAAAATAAGAAAAAAGAAAAAAAAAAAAAAGAGAAAAAGTAAGACAGAAAGAAGGAAAAAAAGAAATCAACAAAAAAGTACAAAGTATATCGATATAGAATGAACTTTGAATGGATGAATGAGAATTATTGAAAATATTGACGAGTAAAAGATAAATTTATTTTTTTTTTTTTTTTTTTTTTTTTTTCTTTTTTATCAATTCCACGAAAATGATATCAATAGAGTAATTTTATTAATAGAATCTTGACAATTTACTGAATATATATAAACATATACATATATATATATATATATATATATATATATAAATACATATGTATATATGTATATAAAGATAACCGATCGTAACGCATTGTTGCTTGCATATAGAACGGCGACTCAACGTTGGTAAACTAAGCAATATTGTGTAACGAATTCATTGTTGCCCGACTAGAGTCGATTTGAGCCTGTCGATAGCGCTAACGTATGGTTGCCGAAGTCTCAATGCTATATGCTCAAGTACAAATTTGATGTAAAATCATGATCGTATCGCAAATATAATAGAAACTATGATCGCGATTAAATAGAAAATTATAATCTTTTTTATTTTTTTTTTTTTTTCTTCTTAATATCAAGTATATCCGCATACCTAATACGTCAAACGAATTATACGATATTTATTACAAAGCTATGATAAATTTCAATTTAATTTTTACGATAGACATTCTATTATATGTGGAATAAATTGATCAAATCATCAACTCTATGTAAAAATTTTCATTTAGGTATATAAAATTGCTATCGATCAATTGAAGTCAATTCGATGACCCTATCTTTCTCCTTCTCTCTTTCTCTCTCTCTCTCTCTCTCTCTTTCTTTCTCTCTCTCTGCCTGTCTGTCTGTCTTTTTCTCTTTTCTCTTTATCTTTCTATCAATCTATCTTTCTTACTTTCTCGGGTGACAAAATTTAATTAACACAATGACTTTTAACGATACAGAACAGAGAAAAGAGAGAAAGAGAGAGAGAAAGATAGATAGAAAAGAAGCAACCATTGGCATAGGGCAAAAGGCGATGATCCGCGAGGGCATATACTCGTTTATTCAGATTAAAGCGAATCCCTATCCATGCATCCCATAGTCGCCACGCGAAAGCTCGATTATCGGTGCTCGTCAATGAATACGTCGGTTTTCATAGGGGAAAAAAAAAGAAAGAAAGAGAGAGAGAGAGAGAGAGAGAGAGAGAGAGAGAGAGAAAACGTGAGCGCGATTTAAAGAGCCAGGAACTACTCATGAGCCGTTGCCACGGGAGAACAATGGCGCCACGGTGCCCCGATGCTCGCGTTTCCTAACAACGCTCGCCCAATTTCACTCAAACAGAAGCCGATTAATTCACGGGCGTCCAATTTAATCCGCTTCGGAGGACGAGCAGCTCGAGGAAGGATCGAACGTACGTATGAGAGAAACAGAGAGAGAAAGAGAGAGAGAGAGAGAGAGAGAGAGAGAGATGCTGTACTGGAACCCTCTTCGTCCATCTCATATTCTTTTCTTTTCTTTTCTCCTTCCATCGTTCTCTCTCTCTCTCTCTCTCTCTCTCTTTCTTTTTCTCCCTCTCTCTCTCTCTCTCTCTCTTGACATCTTTTCTCCTTCCTTTTCCATCCCCTCGATTCAAGTAATAAAGCATACGGGTGGCTCGCGTCGATCCATTATACATATTTTAAACTGTCAATCCCTTCGACGACGAATGGCATTTCGAAGAGAGGGCGGACAGATTAGGCGGAAGGGGTCAGCTTGGATTACTCGGGGCCAACAATCGAGACCTTACAAAAGACGCGATACGTTCGGCCCGGTACGAAGGGTGCCGTCAACTACCCCCTCTCTACCTCCCAACCTCCCTCATCGTCACATTCATCGCTACCGCCTCGCCACTCTATTACTCTTCGTCCTTCGTCAATATCCTCGTTATACGTTTCTACGTATTACCGATCATTGATGTTACTTTAGCTCTCTCTCTCTCTCTCTCTCTCTCTCTCTCTCTCTCTCTCTCTTTCTCTCTGACTTCCAATTTGGTTCGTTCTTAGTTTCGAACTCTCGAGAGATTAATTTGTGAGTTCGTTGCAATCTATTCTTAAACGGTAACATTAATCTCAAACATTTTATTATTTCTTTTCTAAAATTAATTAAATTAATACACATTATATTATTCTCTTACGTTTCATTTGAGTTTTCATTTTAATCGTATATTTAAGTATATACAAGTAAATAGAAGAGAATAAAAGAAAGAGAGAAAGAGAGAGAGAGAGAGAGAGAGAGAAAGAGAAGAAAATGATCGTATGAAAAGGGAGTTAAATGATCATGCGGCTTGGTGAGAAATGCAGAGGAGCGATCGAGCTCGTGCGTGAGATCACGCGCTCCTAGACGAAAGAGAGAGAAAAACAGAGAGAGAAAGAGAGAGAGAAAGAAAGAGAGAGAGAGAGAGAGAGAGAGAGAGAGAGAGAAAGCTTCTCTCAACTTGGAGCAGATCGGTGAGATGACTGCAAAACGAGCATGACCGAAGACATACGAATCCTCATTCGTAGAGAGGTACGATGCGTGCCTCCTCGACTCCTTATCGTCGCTCTTGGTTCGATGAGAAGGAAGAGGTAGAGTAGCAGGAGGAGGTAAGAGAAAGAGAGAAAGAGAGAAAGAGAGAGTGAGAGAGGGAGAGAGAGTGTGAAGTAACTAATAGAAGAGAGGGTTCGTCCGTCGTCTCTCGTTCGCGCCTTCCTTCGTTTTTCTTCGTTGCGAAAGTTCACGCGCGAATAGACTCGCGACTCCCTGGCGACCTCCCCCCTCTTTCTCCTCCTCCACCTCCTCCTCCTCCTCCTTCTCCTCCGCCTCCTCTTTCATCTCCTTCTCCACCTTCTTTTCGCTCTTTTCTCTTTCTTTTTTCTAGGATAATTACTTTGCTCGTGCAAGCCAGACGCGCCGTGTCCCGCTAAACTTTGCCGCGTACCGACGATTATCATTCTCCTTGCGTTTCTACTCGACTCTTACACGCTTCGAACCGGCGACGAGACTTCTAGCATCGTTTGCGTCTCCCGTGTGATTTCGAGAATTCCATGGATGTATGTTTGTACGTATGTATATAAGAAAGGAACGAATCTCTCGCACACTCGTAATGATCGTTGATTTCTAATGTTTCTTTTCTTTTTTCTTTTTTTTCTTCTTTTTTCTTTTTTTTTCCTTTCTTTCTTTTTCCTTCTCCCCTTTTTTTTTCTTCTAAACAGATTTTGCGCTATAGCTTTGCGTTATATTGAACAAAAATATACATAGACACACACATATATGTATATATATATATGTATATAACGTTAAAATTTTGTTGAATGATTTGAAAACATTCAAGGATAAACAGAAGGTTAAGAAATAAGTAATGTAATAACAATGGAAACGAAATATAGAATATCGAATGTTGGTTCAGTTAAAGGTTATACCTGATCGAGTGAACAGCTCTCTAGATAAGCAGCGAATGTAACTTATAAATCGTTAAACAATCTTTTTCATTGTTGTTCTTAGAAAATATGGATCTCTGTAGTTAATACGTTCTCGAAGTCGTGAGATCTAATAATTGATATTACATGCGTTTCGAGAAATTAATTAGTGGCTCATGTCAATTTCGAACAAATGCTTGTGAACTTAATGCATTGCATTCGATTAACATTATTCTCCTATGATGTAGATACCATGCAAAGATATAATCACATACTATGTATACACGCGTATCACGTAATTTATTCAAATTGAGAAAAGAGAAATGTTATTGTAGTTAGAGCCAAGATCGAGCTAAGGTTTTTAACATCAAACCGATTAGCTCGTCATCATCATCGTCATTGGCATCAACGCCAACGTCTACGATGAAACGTTCAACGTCGACACGCGCAACCATCGATGGATCGATCACCTCCCTCTCATCAATAATTCATCCGTCATCATTTGAACGCAGCGATAATGGCAGGAGTCACTGAGAAAAAGAAGAAAAAGAAGAAGGAGAAGAAGAAGAAGAGGAAGAAATAGAAGAAGAAGAAGAAGAAGAAGAAGAAGAAGAAGAAGGTATGAACGACCAACACAAGCGCGAGTTTTAACTTACGAAGAAGTAGCTGCAGTAGCAAGAAGCAGGCTAGCGAGGAGAGAGCATGGTATGTACTCATATCTGCGAATCGATCCCTAAACTCCTTCCTTCTCTTTCTACCTAGCAAGTATATATATGTATATATATATATATATACTAAGCTTCGATCTTCTCTCTCCCTCTCTCTCTCTCTCTCTCTCTCTCTCTCTCTCTGTCTCTCTCTCTCTCTCTCTCTCTCTTTCTTTCTCTCTCTCTCCCACTTACTCTTTCCTTCTCGCTTAGCTTATTTGCATATAAAGGCATTCCTTCGGCTCGCAGGCTCTCCCAGGCCGTAGTCGCATAACTGTAAGTCCTCGTTGACAGGATCTGCCAACAATCTGGCGTGCATGATTTGCTAGTGTTCGCGTATGGTAGGTATATCCTGCCTATCCTACTAAACCCTCCCACCTCCCCCCTCCCCCACAATCCACCCCATCCTACCCCACTCTTTTATACATCCTCTTCATCCTCGTCTTCTTATCTCTTTTCCCTTTTACTCGCGGACGTATTTACGTCTCTCGTTTGACTACCTGCTGACGGTTACCACTGACCAGTCCTCTTCTTCTTCTCCCTTTTGATGTCTCTGGTGAACGTTTCTCTTCTTCTTCTTCTTCTTATTCTTATTCTTATTCTTATTCTTATTCTTATTCTTAGTCTTCTTCAAGTAGCTCCTCAGTTCTCTCTCTCTCTCTCTCTCTCTCTCTCTCTCTATCTATCTATCTATCTATCTTCTCTCCCTCTTTCTCTTTAGATCGATATTACCTTTGGGATTACGATTTCACGTGTCCGATATTCTTTCCGAAAGACGATAACGAATAACGATACGATGATAGCAGGACTCACGAGATTTATGACACTTTAATATTTCTTAAATTAGATTTACGTATATAATCGAATGAGAAAAGGTCGATGGAAGTCGTAAGGTTCGTCAATATGTTGCTTGCCATTAACATTCCATTACCGGTTGTATCAAGGTAGGGTAGTTATCGAAGTTAACCTTAGAAAACTGCCGGGTCAGTCTTGAACAAGCCTGTAGGTCCATGGCTATATACCAAGCCCTTTCTCTCTCTCTCTCTCTCTTTCCCTCTCTTTCTCTCTCTCTCTCTCTCTCTCTCTCTCTCTCTCTCTCTCTCTTTCAGCTTCAACGAAGAAGGAGCCTTCGGGCGGAGAAGCCGCCCATGAATTTCGGCTAATGAGAACATTTGGAGATACGTCAGTTCCAGTATGCTAATGGCCATACAGATGCCGATACAATTTCAAGATGAATCTCTCTCTCTCTCCGTCTCTCCACCTCCTCACTCTCTTCTCTCTCTCTCTCTCTCTTTCTCTCTCTTTCTCTTTTTCTCTCTTTCTCTTTCTACTCTTTCTACGTCCTTCCACGTCTTTCCGTTTCTCTACCTCTCGACGAGGCTCGAGTTCGCTCCTACATTATGCCTCTGTCCACCATATCTCTACTTTAACTATTTCCTTCGTAGAGGGAGAGAGAGAGAGAGAGAGAAAGAGAGAGAGAGAGAGAGACATACGGTGTGGTGCATATACCTTATGCAAATAAATGTATATTTCTGCTAATTAAACGGCCAACCCACATTTCCTTTCTTTTCGACGTTGAATGAAGACCTATTAAAAGACGATGCGTCAGCTAGATTATTCTATATCGATATATTTAAGAGAAGTATTCCGATCAATTAAGGCCACTCGATTCGGATTCAATGAGAGATCGTTGTATTTCTGTGTCTTACCCTATCGCGTCACGTGTTGGAAATTTGAAAGTGAAGGTGGAATTTTATCTAAATTGCATCTGGTCACGGTGGTTCCTAAAGATTCTTTCCGGTTTTTTGAGAAAGTATGTTAGCGAGAGAAAGAGTGACCGAACGACATAGAGGGAGAGAGAGAGAGAGAGAGAGAGAAGAAAAAGAGAAGATCTGGCGACCTTGACGTGGACAGAGTTGAACGGCTCAGATTTAGGATAGTCGTAGTACACAGCGGAGGTGAGGCAAAATATTATGAAGGCTTCCTTCTCGGTTTTTTCTTTCTTTCTTTTTTTTTTTTTCTTTTTCTTTTGCATTTCTTTTTTCTTGCTCTTTCTTTTTCTTCGAAAAATAAAATAGAAAAGAGAAGAAAGGAAAAGGAAGAAGAGAAGAAGTGTGCACGCAGAGTTTAGGGCACGTGAAAACAAACGCGCGGACGTTGTAAATTACATTCAATTCTGGATCGTAAAATCTGACGTCACGGTCTACCACCTTGATGACACCGATCGCCATGGAATATGTCTGCCATTTAGGACCGCTGTAAAATGTGACTTACTGCTCGGAATTCGTACTATGTTTCCTTCGTTCCCTTTTGGGAAAAAAAAAATAAATAAATAAAAAAGAAAACAAAATATAACACTGACCAATGTTCGTTTTCTCTGACTCGTTTTAAGTGTATCGTAGCTCTAACGTTGTATAGGTATATACAACTTTATAAATACAGATATATAATATATATACACATACACACACACACACATATGTATTTATATATATGGATATATATTGCAAGGGGTTTATCTTTTTCAAAGAACGGGACCCTTCGTATTTTCGAGTATGAACGAGGATCGAAAAGGTAAAGACTTTGTTGATGAGAGAGTCAATTTTAAATGGATCGACACGTTTATTGCTTTCAAAAGTTTTAGCGAGAAAAAAAAAGAGAAGAAAGAAAAGGGATAGAGAAAAGATAAGATTGGGTTCGTTTTAATGAAGATATTCCATCGCTTTTTTAATAGACAATAGTATCAATAATATCATATAAGATAATTAAAAATCACTAATAGATATAATCAAATAATACAAATAAATTATATAATTACATAATAAATTATATAATAAATTATATAACAATACAAATAAATTATTAAGATTACATTTAATGTGACGTACAAAAATATTCTTATAGAAATTATAGAAAAATGCATTGCTTCTATTCAGTATCGATAAAAAGAAAAAAAAAAAAAAAAAAAAAAGAAATAAAAGAAATAAAAGAAAGAAAAAGAAAATGGAAAAAGAAGGAATGAAAGGGTCGAGAGGTGATGGGGATTACGGGGTTGGAAAATTTCGAAGGCGGCATTAACGTGGTAATAAATAAAAGGCCAGGGTAAAAATATATTTTCAGGGGCGTATTTGTAACAGAGTAGAGCGAGACCAGCAGCAACAGCAACAGCAACAGCAACAGCAGCAGCAGCAGCGGGAGCGGCGGCGTGTCTGAGGGTCATAAATCGAAAGTGAGTGAGAAAGAGAGAGAGAGAGAGAGAGAAAGAAAGAAAGAGGTTGACTTCGCGGAGGCAGGATCTGGTATATTTTATTACCGTCACTCGTAATATCTTCATATTGCCATGGTATGGTTATTTTTTCTTTCTTCGTTTCCACGTAAGCACGTAGACTTCTTGGACAACGGAGATCGTGTGTTCTCTCTCTCTCTCTCTCTCTCTCTCTCTCTCTCTCTCTCTCTCTTTCTCTGTGATTCTCTTTCTCTCTCTTTCTCGCAAACACCCTCAGCCACGTGAGGAGTGGAGAATAGAAGAAAACGTATGGCCGTAAAGCATCGGCAAAGTCCGTAAAGCCGATCCCCGACAATGGCCTGGAACACTCGAGCGAGTAGCCTTTATCGCGATTTGTAAAGTTGAAGTGCCGAAGAAGAAAACGTGCCAGCGGATTCTCCGCCAATAAGAACGAGCCCGTAAGGCTTGCCGTGCTCGTAAACTCATGCGGAACCTTTAACTTTACCCCTTGCGGAGCGTGAAGAAGAGAAAGATAGAGATAGATAGAGATAGAACGAGAGAGAGAGAGAGAGAGAGAGAGAGAGAGAGAGAGAGAATATCGTCTCTTCATTGGCTGCAAGTCAACTCGCGTGGAGTGCGCCGACGTAGCGTAGAGGATGAAGCGCTAATCCACGGAGCCCTCGTAAAAGGCCGCTCGTTTCCCGATTGAAAAATTAATTATAGTAAATAAAACTGAACGAAACGGGGCAATAAACTCGATGAAATTTAAATTGAATGCGCGCACAGCTGCCTCGTTTATCGTCCGATGTTATTCTCCGTCTCTCTCTCTCTCTCTCTCTCTCTCTCTCTCTCTCTCTCTCTCTCTCTCTCTCTATCAATCTCTCTATCTTCCTGTCCTCTTTTTTCTTTTCTTGTTCGAGTCTGTCTGTCTGTCTCTGTCTCTCTCTCTCTCTCTCACTCTCTCTCTCTCTCTCTCTCTCTCTCTGTTACTTTCGACCCTCTTTAAAATCCTTTTTTCGGACGTTATAGTCTCACGCACGGGACGTCTGATGGATATCCGGCAAGGTCGATCGAGTATCCTTTAGAATATCGACATATCCTGTTAGTCTAATTTACCAAATAACGAAATCATGATCTCACCGTAACTAGAGATATTTCAGATTTCGCATATTTTTTCAATGATACTTTTTTATTTCCCTTCTTTCTTGCTTTTCTTCCTTTTTCTTTTCTTTTTTTTATTATTATTATTATTATTATTTTTTTTTTTGTTCGGCTCTCATTTTTTATGCTATCAAATTTATCCCCGGCGGATGTATTCCCTATGCTCGCATATCACGGTACGTAGAATTTTTTTCTTGTTTTTTCTTTTTTATTTTTTTTTTATTTTTTTTTTATTTTTTTTTTATTTTTTTCTTTTTTTTTTTTTTTTTTTTTTTTATATGGTACCGCGTTTATCACGTATATACTCGCAGAGTTATCGGTTCCACCCTCCTCAGTCGACGAATATAACTTCAAAGTAAAATGTTATTAACCCGTTCCCCCCTTTCTCTCTCTCTCTCTCTCTCTCTCTCTCTCTCTTTCTCTCTCTCTGTCTCTTTTTTCGTTTTATTCACTCGCGTTTTAGCGCGAAATGCTTTTTTTCGAAACTCGCGACATCGAGAAAAATGGAACAGGCAGAGTCTGCTCTCTCTCTCTCTCTCTCTCTTCCTCTTTTTCTCTCTCCCTCTATCATTTTGTTCTTTTCCCATACGTTTCGATAACCTCTCCAACGATTTCCAGTCTCTCGGTGGACTTTGTTATTTCGAGAACGCGGGCGTACGCAAGAGCTCGAATATATCGATGAATTTCAAAACGTTGATTATGAATATTCACACGGGAGATAGGACTTTGACAAGGACTCGTGTGGTTCCACGCGTGTAGATGAGCACCTCGAAATAAAAAGGCACGGGCATCGAAAGCTCTGATAAACTTCGTCAAAAGAGAGAGATAGATAGAGAGAGAGAGAGAGAGAGAGAGAGAGAGAGAGAGAGAAAGAGGAAGTGAAGGAAGAAGAAACGAAGGGAAAAAAAAAAGGAAATTTTATTAAAACATGCTCGAGCAACGTGTGAAAATTCCGCAAAGGTCAATCTTGATTGTAATTAAATCTCACGAACTATTATACAACAATATCTATTAAATGGATTGATTCATAATTAATCAAGTAAAGTTTTATTTTAAGAAATCTTTTCATTTTTTCTTTTTTTATTTTTTTTTTTTTTTTTTTTTTTTTATATATAACGATCCTCTTATATTTACAAATCGATAAAATATATTTTTTCATTATAATTAATTAGTCATTAGAAATTCTTAGTTCTTTTTTCTTTCTTTTTTTTTTTCTTTCCTTTTCTTCCTTTCCAACTACCTCCCCCTATCTTTCTTTTTTTCTTCCCCTCGATCGTTTTGCATATCTATAGGATCGATTCATAAGTAATGATCTTTTTATTGTAATTAACTTGTTTGTTATAACGGTACTTTTGTTTTATGAATTAATTTATTAAATTAATGATAATAATCTGTTTCTTAATGAATTAGGTTCTTCGCGTTAATGTTTCGATCTTGGGTTTTTACGGTAGGTAGAAGGTGAGAGGCAAGAGGCACAGTGGGGTGGATGTGTGTGTGTGTGTGTGTGTGTGTGGGGTGTGGCAGGGAGTCGACGAAGACGAAGATGAAAACAAAGATGAAAACGAAGACGAACACGAAAACGACGACGACAACGACGACGACGACGACGACGACGACAACGACGACGACGATGACGACGACGTTGAGCGTCTTTTTCTTTTAGTGAGATGAGCGATGGCCGGTGTACCCGACCGCTTAGGAACTGTCGTGTCACGATAATCAATTAGACCGGCGTGTTGACACGACTAATTCCTCGTGTAACTGATAGCTCCTCTCGCACGTCATAACCCCTTCGTCGACGGGCCTAATAACGCGTTCACGACGGCGTTCTCTAAGCTCGAGTTTATTTCTGTTCCGGGGATCGGCCACCGAGAGATGACGAACGCTCGTGTCGAGATAAGCACCGGAGCATCCTTTCTAACTAATAACTCTGTTAATCGGACAAGCGAAGATACGGTGTTCCTTCGAGGAATATATTCCGTTAAGCGGAAACGATGTTTCACACGGATATATTTTTTTGATTTAACAAACGTGTGAAACGAAACGTTATTTATCGATATAATATATGTCATGATGTTCGATTTAAATCAATTCACTCGTATATATATACATATATATATATATATATATATATATATATATATGTATAGTAAATATGCAGTAACAATAAAGATAAGCGATAATAATCCATCGAATATTTTTAATCAATATACGATATTATAGACGTATATTTATTATGGATATAACGATATTACTTTCAATTTTTCTCATTATTATGAAAATCTTAATTATGAAAATAATCGAAGTAAAAAATCTATAAAATCTCGATCGATAAGATATGTGTGTATATATATATATATGTACACATAATTAATAAATGTTAATTATCTAATTATATTAAATGAAATAATAAATACGAAAGGATATACGAAATAAATAAATAACGAAGGATATTTTTATAAAGGAAATTAACGTGAAAGATAAATATAAATGTCGATTATATCCAACCGGTTCTTTATTAACGTTAAATATTATCGAATATTGGTTAAATGGAATCGTTAAATAGATATCGTAACGGTGAAAAGTAGAAATATCTTTTCATTAAACAAAATTTCAATCGAAGAAACGAATCCCTTTCACCGTAGAACGGGCACGTTACGTGATAACGTTGGATTATTTCTATGTGTCGGGTTCGGAGTTAGTTACTCCCTCCCCTTTCCCTTTTCCTAATTCCTAGCTCTGAGTTTTCTACCGTCCCTCCCTTCCTATCGTCCCTTCTTCCCTCTCTTCCCTTGCGATCGCTCGACTACCCTCACATACCTAACGCGAGATCGGATTTAATGTCATCGACGTTGAACCTAGGATATTTAACAATTTCGAAGAAATTATCGACGCGTAGCGGTTTCGTGGCCTCGACTGTATTAAAAGCGAACCCTAGCAGTGTAGCGCGTTATAGAACTATGGGTGGAGGTGTTTCGAAAAGGGAGGGAAGATGGAGATCGAGTGGGGAGAAAGAGAGAGAGAGAGAGAGAGAGAGAGAGAGAGAGAGGGAGGGATTGTGTAGGTGAGGGGATGAGAAACGAGGAGAGAGAGAGGAGATGGAGAAGCGTATAGCTGCTACAGGAGCATTACGGACATTAGATTGGGACACGAGCGCAATAAACCTATCTGTATAATCTGCCCTGCAGGAATTAACAGCCCTCTGAAGGTAGCCACTAACGAAGTAATTCACTGGATGAACGTGGGGTTCAGGAGAGAGAGAGAGAGAGAGAGAGAGAGAGAGAGAGAAAGAGAGAGTGAGAGAGAGAATGATCGTGCCAGAGCTTCGAGAGGGGTGCAAAGACCAACTTCATGTATTTGTATCTCTATATACATAGTATGTATATGCATATATATATATATATATATATATATATATAGCGATATGTATAGGTATAAGTATATCGTGTATCTATATATGGATGCCGATGGTATATAGGATACTCCAAAATTGAGATTTAGATCGAATCACGGTAAAGCGTCCCACGTCGAAACTCGCCCGCGTTCCATGGCTGGCCGATGGACGGTAAATAATTGTCGGCCGTGTAGGAGAAAGAACCAGCTGCGACGAGTCTACTCCTGTGTTCCTTTGTGCAAGCACCATCAACCAAGCTCTTTTGGCGGACCAATCGCCAAATTTTCTCTCTCTCTCTTTCTCTCTCTCGTTTTTTCCCCTCTTTCTTGGATCTCTCACTCATTTTCTTTCTCTCTCTCTCTCTCTCTCTCTCTCTCTCTCTCTTTCTCTCTCTCTCTTTCTCTCTCTATCTCCCTTTGATATATTCTGTTACCCCTTTCGATGGAACGAGTCAATCGTCGGTGATCGTCGTGATAATTAGCTGTACGAATCGATCTGTAGATCGTTAGCGAGCATTATTTTACTTAATAGTTTAAATACGGCAAGATGGAGTTTAGAAATGAAAATAAGTAAGAAAATAAGGAACGATTTACGAAATTATCTGTCATTATTGTTTTCTTTCTTTTCTTTTCGTTTTTCTTTTCCTTTTTTTTTCTTCTTCTTTTTTTCTTTCTTTCTTTCTTTTTTGTTTTTTTTTGTTTTATTTTTTTTGTTTTTTTTTTCAATACGATATTTTCAACGAAATTATTATCCATATTGCAAAAGGGAAAGTATAATAATTTTCGTCTTTATCGTATCGTAATAGTAGATAGGTAGGATAGTTTGTAGTAGATAGAGAGAAGAGGGAAAGTAGAGTAGATGTGGGTAATTGCTGACTTAGGATCTGCCATTTCCCTCATACAGTACGAAACGATCCGACGCCGAGCTAGCGGGCTCCCTTGCGGGTTACAATTTATTTATGTCGATAGTTTCTTGATTTGTCGACTCTTGCCGCTCATTTATATCTTCCCAAGGCACTCGTAGACGTTTCGAGAAAGTCGTTTCCTCGTCGAACGTTCCTCCGTTTTGCTTTATTCTCTTTCTCTTTCCCTCATCTTCCCCCTCCTACTCTCTCTCTCTCTCTCTCTCTCTCTCTCTCTCTCTCTCTCTCTTCAGGTCCTTCGTATTTTCATTATTTACCTGTTTGATCAAAATCATCTTATCTTTCTTTTCCTTTCATAAAGTAGATATAATCTATTTTTGTTCGAAAGAGACAGACAGAGAGAAAGAGTGAGAGAGAGAGAGAGAGAGAGAGAGAGAGATCGAATAATATCATTTAGGTTGAATTTAGTGGAAGCACTTGAAAACTCAACGTTTCTATAGAAATTCACGTACCTTTTCTCCTCCTCTTCCCATCCCACTATTCTGTTTCATTTCTTCTCGTAACGCGAACAAGTTACGGAGAAAGAGAGAGAGAGAGAAAGAGAAATAGATAGATAGATAGACAGATAGACAGATAGAGAGAGAGAGAGAGAGGGAGAGAGAGAGTCCTCCTCTCTTCCTCATGGCTGGCTGAGCATGTTAGCTCCCAAAATTTTGGTAACGAGTTTAGCATTACGTGTCCCGCTACAGTCTAACGACGGTGCACTCGTCGAGGGTGTCTGATTTTAATGGCTCGGACTCTAACTTAATGGTCCGCCGATTGTCCGAGCCCATTTAAGTCCACGGACGGTCGACGTTGGGTCGGTTTCGAAATAATGGCGCGTCCCGTACTTACGTGAACGACGACGTCGACGACGACGTCGACGACGACGACGACGATGACAACGACGAGGACAACGTGGAGTGGTGAACAACGTATGAAAGAGATAGAAACAATGATATAAGGGAAAACAAGGTAAAATTTGTCATTTGCAAAAGAGGTCGTAATCGTAAATTATAATTTTCGAGAATGATTAGACGACATAGGGATACCTTCTTAACACGTGGCAAAAATATTATTAACACACTTAACGATTAGGTGCACGTTAATTGTCATTATGTTATCGACAGAAATTGTCATTCTTTCTTCTATTTTTTCGCCTCCACCCCCATCCCATTCTCTCCCCATTCCTCTCTCCATTGTATTGTATTAGCGTAAAATTTATTATAAATAATACGGTACAATTGAATTCGAAGATATAGAAAAGATCCGTGAAGAATCTGAATAATTAATTATATGTATATATATATATATGTGACAATTATCGATCATTATTAATTACGTATAGGTATATATAATACCTATGTATTATCGAAGTTATTAGGTATGATTTTCAATATTTTCAAATAATGATCTCTTTGAAATTCTTATTTGGTTATATATATGGTCGATCAGGGAGATTCGTAGCTGATCGTCCGACCGGTTTGAACTCGATAAGAAGACGGATAAAAAATATAACGGTCATATATTTCACAGGTTGAATCTTTTCTTCTGATCGGATCTACCAGCATCTTTCATGTATCTCGAAAAACATTGACCACTAAAAATGTATATATATATATATATATATATATATATATATACATAACAATATGCACACACACACATACATAAATACATATTATATTTTTTAGTATGTATATATATGTATATACATATATAGATCAATGTGTATGTATTTATATTTATATATATGTATATGTACATATATATATATATATATATATATATATATATATATATACATATATATCCATACATACATTTGAAGATCAAAGTAATCGATATCATCCCGATTTTCTATTAAACCTCGAAGAACTATAGACGAGTAGGTCGCATAAAGACTTTTAATGACCTCCCGATGACGTTCGATTTTTGAAGGAACGAATGGACTTCCTTTCGTTTTTTTTTTTTCTATATTTCTCTCTCTCTCTCTCTCTCTCTTTTTCTCTCTCTTTCTCTCTTTCTCTCTCTTCATCTCTCTTTCGTTATTACAATAAAGCCTTTCACAAGGACACGATATCCACGCTCACGGCAAAATAGCTTCTCATCTCCGTTCCCGGCCCGTAGCACAATTGTCTTCCTTTTCTTCCCTCCCGAACTGTTCGTCTCCCTCTCTTCACGATTCGCTTCATCCTCCTCCTCCTCCTCCACCTCCTCTTCCTCCTCCTCCTCCTCCTCTACCACCACCACCTTCTCTTCTTCTTCTTCTTCTTCTTCTTCTTCCCGACCTCTTTTCCATTCTGACTCTCCCTCTCTCTCTCTCTCTTTCTCTCTCTCTCTCTCTCTGTCTGTCTCTGTCTCTTTCTCTCTTTCTCTCTTTTTCTGTCTCTCTTTCTCGTTCTCTCTCTCGTCTCAGTTCACCGTCGACGGTTTACGTAGCGGCGCTGCTATAATTACGCTTAGTTTTAATTAACTTCTCTTGAATTTAAACATTTGTTTCTGTGGATGAGTAGAGAAGACCGTGCTTCGTCGTTTCCTTCTCTTTCTTTCTTTCTTTCTTTCTCTCCCTCCCTCTCCCTCTCTCTCTCTCTCTTTCTCCCTCTTTCTCTCCTTCCTTCTTTCATTCTCAGTCCTAAGGTTCGTGAGATTGGTATCCTACGAAAGTCTGAACGTTAAAAAGCAACGTCTTTGTCCAAGGACGGCGCGAAGGATCTCTGGACCATCATCTTCCCTCTTTCATCTCCTACTTCCCCTTCCTCTTTCTCCTCCTCCTCCTCCTCCCGCTTGCAGAATCTTAATTAATACTCACCCTCATCTGAATGACGTTAGAGCGATAGAAAAGAAAAATTTTTTAAAGGTCGTGCGAAGTGTGCTCTTTGAAAGTTTATCGTTCAAAATTATTCTTCTTCTTCTTCTTCTTCTCTTCGTTTTTTTTTTTTTGTTCTTTTTTCATACGTTTTGAAGAATTGATTCGGGGATTATTATCGGCGCGTCAATTTTTGATTGTTTCGAATGAAAGCTGACAGATAATAGAGCGTCAATTTTCTACGGTACATATGGCATTCGTGAGAGCAAAACGCTTGGCCTCGTTTATGACAGCGTTCGAGCATAACGCGACGAAATGACGAAGCGGATTTTGCGATAGTTATTTTTTTTTTTCTTTTTTTCTTTTTTTTTGTTATGTTAGTAGAGACTCTTAATTAATTTCTGTTACGCACGAATGATTTCAGGGTCATCGCGATACCGATAACTCGTCTCATTTTATTCATATAAATTGTTCATTTATGTGTCGCGGAAGAAAGATAATATAATTTGTGATATTTCGAATCTTCTTTCTTTCTTTCTTTTTTTTTTTTTCTTTTTTTTTTCTTTTTTTTTTTACCGGTATTAAAAAATACATTACACACATTTGGTAAGCAAATTACTTTTATAGTAAGAAAAGAAAATTTCTATATGAATTAGTAATTTTCTTTTTTTTTTTTTGATCTTATTTCAGATCATATTACAGGTAATTAATATTATAATTTTAACGACTTGCTATTTACATAGCAACTTTTTTTTTTCGACTTCGTATATATCGCAAGCATTAATTTTTAATCATCAACGTATGCTCTATTTTTTCTTATTATCGATAAATAACTAATTGATTCGTATTAACTCGTTTGATTATTAATTTTGTAAAAATTTCAAGGACGAAAAACATCGTTTACGTCGTCTATCGTATCTCTCTCTCTCTCTCTTTCTTTCTTTTAGACTCGTTCTCATTCTCTTTCTAACGATCAAATAAGGAAAGGTAAGAGAAGTTTGGCTAAGCAACGGACTCTTAGCCGGGAGTTTTCATCTAGATGTAAATCTTTAACGGGAGATTAACTCGCCTCGTGGATTAAAACGCGAGATGAAGCTGAGTTCGAGTTTCACGAATTGCGGTACCTTAGTTAAGTATAATATCCGTTTGATGCAGATAACTTCATTTTCCGACGGGACATCCAACAGCACCAGCAGAACCAGAACCACCACCACCACTAGTACCACCAGCACCACCACCAGCACCACCAGCACCAGCACCACCACCACCACCACCAGCACCAGTAACAACATTGGCACCAATACAAGCATCCAGTAGCAGTAGCAGAAGTAGCAATAGCAATCTCGCGTTACGTCCATTAATTACGTGTTACGAGTAAAGGCGATATAATACATGAAAAAAGAAAAAAGAAACAAAAAAAAAAAAGAAGTTGATAGGTATATCGAAACGTTTAATTAACATTTTAATTTGATCTTTTTGTCTTTTTTTTTTTCTTGTTTTTCAAACGTCTATCCCGTCTATCCAGTCGTTTCGAAATTTTCAAGTGGTGCACATTGGGAGATAAAAATTTTCATTGTACGTTTTTCTACAACAGTAGAGAAAGATATCGAAGAATCGGTACGCTAATTATAATTTATTATCTGTTTAAGAGCACTCGTAGTTCTTTTATCGGGACCGTGACAAATCCAATTCGCGAAAAAATTTCTTAAGCGAGACGACGATAATGAAATCGAATTGAATTTATAGGAGCGAGGAAGGAAAAAGGAAGGAATCTTCTTTTCTTTCGAGAAAAGCCATCGAAGACTCGAGGGAAATCGTACAGTCGTGTCCTTAATTAGCCATGGACCAAGAAGGGGAAACTACCGCCTGAGGCTCATAATGGTGTTGATTACTAATTACGATTATTGGCTAATGAGGATACGATCTGTACACCATCCTCCTTAATCGATCTCTCAAACAAATCTCTTATCTATCTTCCTCGTTGTCTTTAGATTAGCCTAATATCTTAATCGGATTATGCGTGTTAATATTTTTAATGTTCGATAACTCTCACAATTTTAACATTAGATCGTATCGTATCGATAATATTATTATCGAGTGCCTCGTTAAAAAGGATCCTTCTTTGGCTCACAAAATTAATTATTCGAGAGAAAGGGATGTCGCAGTTTATCGCGACATCCTTTTCACTCTCTCTCTCTTTCTCTCTCTTTCACTATATCTATCTCTCTCATTCTTTCGTGCTCGAAGAGAAAGAGAGGAAAGGATAACACAAAATGTAAAAATTTCGGGACATAATGGCCGCACGAATACGGGAATCGGGCAAGATCCTTAAGTTATGGACCCACGAACGGATGACGTTTTCCTTTTGTCTATCGGGCCTGCGCAGAGAAATGCAGTTGGGAGATAAGGTTCGTTAGTGGGCGAAAGGTTAAAAATAAAAGCGACAGAAAGGGCAGGCCGTCATAAATCTGGCAATCCCTGGGTGAAAACCGGGCTTGCACCCTAAAAACAGGGATACGTCCTTCTTCTTCTTTTTTCTCCCTTTTCTCTCACTCTCTCTCTCTCTCTCTTTCTCTTTCTCTCTCTCTCTCTCTCTCTCTCTCTCTCTCTCTTTCTTTCTGTCTCTTTCTTTCGTTCTTTCATTCTCATACGTGGAGCTCGAAGTTTAGGTGTTCGTCGAACCCGTCCCGACGAATTTAGCTGAAAAGGTGCACAATTTCATTCGAAGAGATTATTTTCTCTTCGCGAGAACGAGCTTTGCTCATGGCCGTCCAAGTATATTATCGGCTTCGTATACATTTCAAGGGGAGCATTTTCAACGATTGATCTCTTACATTCATTATATATTTATATATAAATATAATATATATATATTATATACACATATATATTAAAAAAGAAACATTATATATATTTTCACATTCCAAATTTGAAAATATTATATCTTTTAGTCTCGATTAAAATTAATTAGCTTATATTTATTAATGTGTCTAAATCCTATACGTTTTTTTTTCATATACGTATATACGTATAACAGACTATAAAATTTCAATTTAATTTGTTACATTATTATATATTATTATTATTTTCTTTTTGTATTTATTTATTTTACGTTTATGATTTTTATGTTTATTATTATTTATTTATCATTATTATTTATCATTACTACGCAGACTTGGATCTGATTAGCAATGGAAAAATCACGACGCTGACCGTGGTCAAAACGTGTTTTCTCCATAGCTATTCAATAATGATGCATTCATGAATTTTCTTGTGATCGAATGCGCGTCATGAATTACTGATTTTTATACCCTCATGCATTTCGATATAGTTGTTGGGTTCGGATGTATCAATTAATGTTATTTATTATTATTATTATTATTGTTTATTATCATTATTATTATTATTATTATTATTATTATTATTATTATTATTATTATTATTATTATTTTACAATATATTTTCATTTATTTTATTGCATTGGATTTGCGAGTTAGTTGGATCGTTAAAAAGTATCAGCATCGCGTAATTTAAAGTCACGAAGATAA
>NC_140810.1:15517500-15535000 GCF_050613455.1 Vespa mandarinia
TTACGATAGCAACCTCGTACGATAAAATGATATCGTTGTGATAGAATTCGAATATATTCGATTCGATTGGATGATCTAGAATATTATTACTTTTTATAGATCTTAGTGATATAATCTTGATCACTATCAGATTAAGAGGATCGTAATTAATTGTATATTTGTACGTAGTTTTAAGAGTTTAGACTCAACAAAATTCGAAAGAGAGAGAGAGAGAGAGAGAGAGAGAGAGAGAGAGAGAAAGAGATATGAAGCTCGTCGGATGGGTACAGAGTATTATACGTGTCGTTAGAGAGTGGCGGGAGATTTGAAAAGAAGAAAAAAAAATGAGAACAAAAAGGAAAAAATAAATAAAAGAAAGCTAAAGAAAAGAAAAAAAAGAAAAGAAAGAAAGAAAGAAAGAAAGAAAGAAAGAAAGAAAGAGAAGAGGGAACAAACGACGAGAACAACAAGTACGACAACGAAACGTTGTCTCGTGATTTCTCGAGAAAACATGTCCTCGAAAGTGAGACGTCCCAAATGGAAAGAAGATACGAAGGGTCCCCTAAATCGAGACTAATTCATTATTATTTTCGGGTCGTGTCCAAGCCGCTCCCGTTTGTTTTCTCGTTCGCGAAAATGTACGCAAGACACTGTTCTCTCTTCCCATTCTTTCGAGGAGTAGTAGGTAGTTCTTCTCCCCCTCCTCCTCCTCTTCCTCCTTTTCTTCCTCAAACCCCCTCCCCATCACCGCCTCACCTTCCTCTTCCTTTCCTCTTCACCTCCTTCCTTTTTCTACCCCCTATCCTCCCTCTCCTTCCTTCTTATTCAATTCTTTCCTCACCTCTTACACACGCATATTCTTCTTTCTACCTCTTTCGACGTCTTCTCGCTAGTACGCAACGTGTTTATAGTGTGTGTGGTTAAAGTGTGTTCTGGCCCCGGGACGAGTCGAGTCTGCTGCCGCCGGAGTAGATCAAGCGATTACGCTCTGGCGAAGTGCTCTCGAGCGGGTCCAATAAAATTCATATAATTGCACGGGTGCGTTCAAACGCCCGGAATAATATCGTACCGGACCGAACGAGATACAATCCGGTTGAACGTATTTATTTCGGCTGGACGAGGCACACGTGATACTAAAGAGAAAGAGAGAGAGAGAAAGAGAGAGAGAGAGAGAGAGAGAGAGAGAGAGAGAGAGAGAGAGAGAGAGAGGACACGTTCAACCCCGATCTTTTTTCTTTTTTCTCTTCATTAGAATCTCAATATTTCAATATTAACAAATATCGATATTTACAAATTGTCCAAAATTTTCTATAATAAACGTTTATCTCTAGCAGAGATTTCCTTCTAATATTGAATTCTAATTGTTAAGATTTCGTGAGATATGGAATGACAAAAATTGTGGAATAATATCAATTGGATTTATTTTTATTTTCTTTTTTCTTTTTTTTTTTTTTTTTTTTGTCGTCGAGACCTTCCCTTATTAAAAATCAATCTTTCCAATTTGAATTCCTTTGACGTAATAAATATCAATATTTATGAATATTATTCCTATCGTGAATTCCTATCGAGTAGAAATATATCCCTTTTGCGAGCAATATCATTTTATAATTTCTAATCCATACTAAAAAGTTACGATGCGTGGATATGGGGTATTTCTTTTTTTGCGCATTAGTTTATGGAAAAAAATTTTCATGTACCTTAGGTAGGAGAGAATTATCTGATAGCGTAAAATCCGAATCCATAAGTTCAATCGTTGAAGAACCACGTTAGAAATCTTTACTAATGTCTCTAGTAGCTTCGTATACAGCTCGTTATCGCGCATATTGCTTGTAACCGGTTGCTAGTCGTTGTTAACGTCCGCGTATACTAGTAGCCAAGTATACTAAATGAAATCGTCGTTTGGTGCTTCGAGAAAGAAAGAAAAGAGAGAGAGAGAGAGAGAGAGAGAGAAAGAGAAAGAGAGAGAAATCACATATCGTAGAAACTCGAATTAATTTTAATCATAAAGAAGTGTATTTTACGATTTCAAAGACGACATGTAGATATGTATCTATTTAATTAATGTTAGACTTTTTAATTGAGCTCGTGCCAGAGATATTTAATCCTCCTTATAGTTTCGTTCGCACTTTATATATATGTATATATATATATATTTATATTTTATATAATTTATTATCCTTTGTATTTATTATTTATCTTATATTATTATTATTTTTCTTTTTACTTTTAAAAAATTTTTTTTCTTTTTTTCTTTTCTTTTTTTTTCTTTTATCATCGCTTCCTTTTTCTCTCTCTCTTCTGTTTTTTTCTTTTTGTTTTTTTTTCTTTTTTCTTTTTTCTTTTTTTTTCTTATGAAAAATCTCTTCTTCGTCATTTCTTTCATTTAAACGCGATATCGTGAGAGACAAAACGATAAAAAGGACGAAAATGGAAAAGCAAAGGAGAAATAGTAAAACTTTATATTAACGTTTCGCGAATCGAAAGCGCAAGTCCACGTGATTCGTGTCGAGCGCTCATATGCGAAAACGTTAAGTGCGGTTTCCCCGCAAGTTTGTTTAGGCCACGGAATATCATCGGAGCGCACGCGAGCAAATGCTTTGCGCTTCGTGAGTACGCCCTAATTCGTGTTTACATCTCCATCGAGACTCGCCGAGACTTTGGCAAACAGCGGATTTGCTTGCCCTATGCAGACATCCTTCCGCGTATGTTTCTCAACCTGCTGTTGCTGTTGCTGTTGGTACTGATATTGCTACTGCTTACTATCTACCTACCCTACCTACCCTACCTATCTACCTACCTACCTGTCTATCTATCTATCTATCTATCTACCTACTCATCTTTCTGACTTTACGTCTTTGCCAATTGAAACATTCGAGACATAAATCTCGACCAAAACTCTCTTATCACGTTAATTCGTGTTAATTTATTCGAAACAATAGAAATTATTCGTTGTTATTCGTTGTTTAGTTTATTACAAAAAAAAAAAAAAAAAAAAAAAAAAAACACACGAAAAAAAAGAAAGAAAAAAGAAAAGAAAAAAAAAAGAAGATCAGAATTAAACGCGAAGATCAGAATTAAATAATAAATTAATAATTGATAATAAATTCAACTATACAAGAATTGCTCGTTTATGGTAGAATTCGAGTCTCTTTCAAGTCTTATTCCCCACATCCCCCCCCGCCCCTCCCCACCACATCTCAGGTAACTCTATTTGGCTGGCCCTCTTTCTATCGAGTACTCGTTCGTCAAGGGGGAGGGGGTGGTGGTGGGATTTTGCGGTGAGTTTAGATCAGACACGGAATATCGTCGGTACACACGCAACCGAACGGTCTCGCACGTCATGTATATCGTCCCTAATTCGAGTTTACATCTCCATCCAGGCCTCGAGACCGTCGACCCTCTCTTTCTCTCTCTCTCTCTCTCTCTCTCTCTCTTTCTCTCTTTCTCTCTTTTTCTCTCTTTCTCTCTCTCTCTCTCTCTCTCTCTCTCTCTCTTACTCGAGCTCTGGGATCTACGGAGACTTCTGTAAACAGTGAATTTGCTCCGTATAGAGCCGTATACATCGTGTACTCGACCGTCCTCGTCCGCTTGTATTTCCATACAGTGGCCCGTTCGTTCGAAGCCTCGAGAAATCTAATGTAATTTATGCGAACTGACTCTTGCATACGTACTTATATATATATATATATATATATATATATATATATATATATATATATATATCGTCTATATGTATTTGTGTGTCTATTCTGTCTTATACGTATATAGATGCATGCTTTAAGTAGGTACACATGTATGTATATAGAAAAGATTAAATGATAACGTTAATTTTTGATAAATTAAAAAACTCAATAACGTGATTACTAATAACGATTAAAGGCATTTTGTAAATCACAGGATTTTTTTCTCTTCTTTTTTTTTTTTTGTCTTTTTCTTTTTCTTTTTCGTTGTTGTAAAATATTTGTCAAGCATGTAAATGTATTCAGAGATATTTTCTTCCATTTGAAATAAACTCGACACTTATCGTCGGAAACACTTTCCTAGGTGAATCGATTTTGTTTCGTAGGAATGCGACGAGTCCGGAAGTTATTAAGATAGCAATTTAGCTTCTCTCTCTCTCTCTCTCTCTCTCTATTTCGTTCTCGCCGGGGATATATCGCGGAATATCGGGGATGAAACGCGCGGCAATTTAAACTTTGGGGAGGAGCGTAAAAGGGGGTGGTGGAGGAGTAAGGGGAGGAGGAGAAGGAGGAGGAAAAACGATGACGAGTGTGTCGTCAGCTTGTCGCACACGAAGATCGTCTTACGAACAGCTAAAATGGCTACAGACGTCTAGGAGACGTCGGATGCCTGGGGCATCGCATTTAGCGTTCATTAAATAAACCCACCACCCTTCTCCAACTCTCTCCTTTCTCCCAATCCCTCCTTTCCTAGCGAGAGGGGTTGTCCTCCTTTGCTCTTCGCATTTACCACCCCCTCTAAAATCCACGCTCCTATTTTCCCTCCCTCTCTATTTCAACCCTCCACCGTCTATCTACGAGGCCGTCACTCACACGGTACAAAGTTTAATTGATCAATGATAAAGTTTATCGATCATTTCAAATTCATTTAACTTCAGTGTTAGTTTATAACACACAGAGGGTGTCCCGAAGGCACATTCTCGCTCTTTCTATTCCGTTGCAACGTAGAGAGTCATTTCTTTATCCTTTTATCGTCGTTGGGTATGTTCCATATACGCATCTTTTACATTCAAGACGTTCAACTTACTATTTAGTATGTGATAAGATACTTAGATTCTCGAAATTTTTACGTAAATCGTAATAAATTTACTTTTTTCCTTTTTTGTATTTATAAATCGAATCGTCTCACAGGACGTTGTTTATTAATAACGAATCAATATACAAGAATAGAAGAGACGATGTTAAATGTTTGAACGATACTAAAAAGATCAGATGATTATAACAAAATAGTCATCTCGATCATAAATTTTTATCATTTTTTAATGGCTTAATAGCATCCACGTGACTTGATGTTCTTTACGTTTTATTACAAAAATGGAAAAATAGAAAAATTCTTAGCAAAAATATTGTCTGTACGAGAAGAAAATATTAGGTACTTCCGTTATAGGTATATCTATGATCAGTTAGATCAGTAAGAAAAGATCGACGGAAGGATATCTGATGATCACGAAGCGTGTACGTACAAATTAGATTTACGCGTCATGAGCCACCGAGTCCATCCGGTCCGACGAAAATCAGTTAAGTTTAAGTTCACTTCTCATCGTGTAAGTAAATAAGTAAATAAGTAAGTAAGTAAGTAAGTAAGTAAGTAAGTAAGTAAGTAAGTAAGTAAGTAAGTAAGTAAATAAGTAAGTGAGTAACTAAGTACGTTGGTATTCGTGCGCGGTTATACAAACGAACACAAGTACGTAAGTAAAAGTAAGTACCTATACCGTGGCAGCTGCGTTTGAAAGGTGGGAGGGCCAAAATAAAAAGAAGTCGTGGAGGCACATGCACCGACGTGTTGTACCGGGGGCACGGCCAGCTGCACTTGCGTGGGAGTCGAACGAGCGAAGAGGCGGGAAAACGAACGTACGAGAGAGAAAGAGAGAGAGAGAGAGAGAGAGAGAGAGAGAAAGAGAAAGAGAGAGAGAGAAAGAGAGAGAGAGGGAGACGAAGACAGACAGATAGACGTACGTATAGAAAGAGAACGATAGAGAGAGATAGAGAGAGAGAGAGAGAGAGAGAAGGAAGGATTAACGAAGACACAAGCTCGTTGCAGAGAGTTTCAAAAGACGAGTTACCGCGAGAAACTTCTCGCTCCTATCGAAATGATCCAATGAACGAAATCAACTATGCTCGTTTGATGCCAGCTACGCATTTGATTACTTCGTATAAATAAATTCGAAAGAACGAGCCACACGAGGTAGAAACGTTGAGAGAAAGATAGATAGATAGATGGATAGATAGATAGATAGATAGATAGATAGATAGAAATAGAGAGAGAGAGAGAGAGAGAGAGAGAGAGAGGGAGAGAAAGTGCGGTAGAGAGTAAGGAGAGTACAAAACCGAGCGAAAAAGTCGAAAGAGGGAAGCGAGTTTTGGAATTAAATAGCAAGTACGAGAAAAGAGAAGGATGTAAAGAAGGATGAAGTGGAATGGTTGGGAAAGTAGGAGGGGGAACGGAGGAGGAAAGGAGATAGATGAGAGAAAATATAAATTCCACGCGATGGATTTGAAACAGAGACGGCGAAAAAGTAAAAGAGAGACATATAAAGAAAGAGAGAGAGAGAGAGAGAAAGGATACACGTTGACCTTTGAACAGGCACTACTCTTTTTCACCCTCCATTTTGTACCCCTCCATACCGTTCTGGATGAATCTCCAACGCAACGACGGCGTGTCTTGAATTAAGTATAACTAATATCAGGGATGGAGGTGTGCTCGGTCCGAAAACTTTTGGTATTCATGGAAAAAGAAAGAGGGAAGAGGGTGAGGAGGTTACCAGAGGGAGGAAAGCTTTGCTTTCCTAAATGAACGTCTGAATACGGGATGTTACGTAACCCACTACGACCGGTCTGCTGCAGACTACTGCAACTTCTATCTCGGCTTGGGGATCGACCTCTCTCTCTCTCTCTCTCTCTCTCTCTCTCTCTTTCTCTCTTTTTCTTTCTTTCTTTTTCTCATTTTTGCTCTTCCTATCTCTCTCTCTCTCTCTCTCTCTCTCTCCCTGTCTCTCTCTCTCTCCTCTCCTTTTCTTTCTCTTTTTCCATCTCTATCTCTCTCACCCGCGCTCGGTCAATCTCGTTCCGTCTTTATCAGCGTCTTCTACCTTTTAACTGATTCTCTCGAAACCACTCGAAAGACTAATCGTGACCTTGCATCGTTTGCTTTTTCTTTCCTTTTTTCTTCGTTTTTTTCTTTTGTTGTTCCTTTTCTTTTTTTACTTCTTTCTTTTTAATTCTTCTTTCCTCTCTTCCATACCCTTCAAAAAAAAAAAAAAAGAAACCACACATAACATTTCGTTGCATCGTTCTATCATTCATTGTTCCTATTTACACAATCAACGAATAATATCTTTGATCAATTAATACGATGAGTGTCGATCGTAAATCGAACGAAATATTCGATTATCACTTAATGAATTATGAAACGAAATGTAATAAATAAGATTCGAGTATTATTTTTCTTTTTTTTTTTTTTTTTTTTTTTTTCTTTCTTTCTTTTTTGCGAATTCATTTATATACATTACGTACGTATATTCGAAAATTTTAAGAGCCAATATATCTTATGAAGATAGAGACAATTTATCAAACATCTTGGCCCTTCTCTTTTCTATTCGTTTGATTCTATTGTATTATTCACTGGGAACGTTACGATGCTCTGTAAAAGGGACAAATTTAAAATGGAAAACGCACAAGTCCAAGAAGTCGAAGTCATTTTTTCGAAAGTATAGTAGTAGTATTATACTTCAGTATTTAAATACCTATACGCGTACATCGTATATAGTTAGTAATGGCGTTAGGAGAGAAGGAGATGAAAAAAAGAAAAAAAAAAAGGAGAAAGAATGAAGGAAAGATAAATGAAGAGAAATCGAAGAGAAGAGAAGAGTGGGACGAAAAAAGGAAAGGTTTCATTTTTCGATGGCGTCTGTTGTGCCTTAGAAGCGTGAAAGATCAAACTGTATGATGGCGTGTGCTCAAATGTACAATGATATTGAATAGGGAGCAAGCCATAAAAGAAAGTCACTTTCTTTCTCTCTTTATATCTTTCTTTCTTTTCTTTCTTTCTCGACACGAGACCAACGTCGAGCATTATTTACGATCGTCGTTTAAACATTACCGCAAACAAAAAGATGACCCATTCATAAACAACTAATTTATATTGCCCTTATTCAATATATTACCTTTATTTTCTTTCTCTTTCTTTCACTCTCACTCTCACTCCCTCTTTCTCTCTCCCTTTATGAGCACTTTACTACTTTCTACTTTCTCTCTTTTTCTTTTTTTTATGCGTCTTTTATTTTCTTTTTTTCTTTTTTTTTTTCTTTTCTTTTTTCCATTCATTTTTCATATACACAGCTAGCGTCTCGTTCTACTCTCAGTATTTGCCAACAATTCGTTCACGAAGAGTTAGTTCGTTTTCGTGTTCTCGGTACGTTTCACGGGTCATAAATAACAACAACTCTTGGTGCGTTTTCGTCTCCGTATTCGGATGAAACGATTCTCTCGCCATTTTCACGCCTTGTTGTTACATAGGAACTCGTTCGTTTCTTTTTCGCAGATTGAATTTTTCATCGGTCTTATATTCGATCGATCAAATAATTATCTATTATGAATTCAGTGTGATATAACGATTAAAATAATAATAATCAATATATTATCATAATTATTAAAAATGAATTGTAATAATTAAATGAGTTATGATGAATAAAATTATAACAAAAAATAATTGAAATAAATTATAATATATAAAATGAATTTTTATACATTATTATGATTATTATAATAATTAAAATGAAAGAGAATATTATAAGATTCGAATCGAGTCAATATTAATGTTTGAAGACATTTGATTGAACGGAAAAAAAAAAAATAAGAAAAAAAAACAAGAAAAGAAGAAAACATTTTTTTTTAGAATATTTTATTACTCATGCTTATGATATCAATAGAGATTATTGAATGAATTATATTACAAAATATAAAGTCTTTACGTATACTTTGAATTATATACGAAGTATAACGTTCTTTATGTCCCGTTGCACGGAAAGAATACGTGGACCATAACGGAAGTCTTAGTGCTCTTAGGAATTAGCTCTCCCATTCAAGTTTTCTCGTGTTTGGCCATTAATGGCGTTATGAACATACGTTCGCGAAGCTACGATTACGAGGAGCGTGCTTCCGCTCGATACCGTTGCAACATGTGTTTCTTTCGCCCTCTCCGGACGCGAACATCCCGCTAATCGGCATTACGCGGAACAACGGCATCTAATGCGGAATTAGAAACGTGTCTATAAGTCGAATCATTAGAAAAAGTACAATTCGATTGATATATTTATATTCCAAAAATATTCATATATATATATATGCATATACATATACATATATATTTTATAATTAAAATTAATAATTCATTAATAAATTTTATTTCAATTGAAATAATTCTAACGATCACACGAGAATACTCATTATCGAGAAAGTTTCGTATATAACCATTCTGTTGATTTTTCTTAGTCTTTAGAATTTCAAAAAAGAAAAAAGAAAAAGAAAAAATTTGTTCTACGCCTATGATCAATGGGAAAAATGATAAATCAATTTGTATTTTCTTGAATCAATTAATTGAAAAGATTTTTGTCCCATTCAAATTTCTTTCTTTAAAATTCTCTTATGATTTTGATTTGCATCGTTGTAATAGTTATACCTAAGAGTATATTAGAAGATGTTAGAATCCTCAGTTTGGAATTCTCACGTGCCGTTACAACTCATTCAAGAAGTAAACTTTTTATTCATTCGTGCGTTTAACTTTCCATATTAGCAGACGTCATCAGCTAATCACCGTGTATCGTCCACAACTAGTACAACTTTTTAAGTTCGATGAAGAACATTTTGTCCGTTCGATTCGGAATATGGGTGTTGCTTTCCAAGAAGCACTTCGAACGGCCCGAGACAGCCCGGATGAAATATAACGAGTTTCGAGTATTTTTCTAAAGTACCTAAAGTCGTTCTTTCTGAAAGGCCAATCGTGTGGGTTGTCTCTCATTCTTTCTTCCTTTCATACAGGTGGCCTAAAGAAAGAGTCAGGTGAATTATGGCACCCTCGGCAGAGACGTCAAATCACGCCCTTGTTTGCCATAGTTCAGATCCCAAAAGACACCAAACCTTTCTATCTATCTTTCTCTCTCTCTCTCTCTCTCTCTCTCTCTCTCTCTCTCTATCTATCTATCTATCTCTTTCCTTCCTTCCTTCCTTCCTTTCTGTTTCTCTCTCTCTCTCTCTCTCTTACTCTCTGTCTGTCTCTCTCTTTATTCTGGCTTGTCATCTACCTGAACGCATCGTGGCATCGTCTTGAGATCTCTTTTCTCGGTCTGAAAAACGCCAAGAGTTCCCACGAACGAGCATCACTTTCGAGGACCGGACATTTACTATGTTAATGGGACCCCCTAACTCGTTATGGAATTATCATTGGGTCCTGTCCTCCTCGACCAAAGAGCTTCGTTCCTTCCACCAGGACGTCTATCCTTACCGGCTCTTATCTCACGCCGCGAGCAAGTATGAGCACCAATTATAATAAATACCAATTAACGGGGCGAAGACGCCATTACCGAGATTTTTCGGAAACCTGTTCTCCCTCGGAGCTGCACCCTTCTTGTCTTTCTATTTGACAAACGGCCACCTTTCTTGTGCTTCTTGGATTTATACGTCGGTCCTTTTGACGAAAACTCTTATATACCTACCTGCGGATCGAATATTTCTGATTTCGATAATCCAATTGATATTATAGAAAAAGTTTCTAATATTCTTTCGTACAGATAGATATCGTTGATAGTGGACAATTAAAAAAAGTCCCATTTGATATTATATCTTAATTCAATGAAAGACATGATAAAAATTTAATAAATAAAATAGAAATAAATTAATAGAGAAGAAAGAAAGAAAGAATTTATATATACGTCTCTATTATGTATTAATATCCTATCTATTTATATATTTGTCAAGACGTTAATAAGAAAAAATGGCATATATGTGGAAAAGATAAATTTATAAAAAAAAAAATTTCTCCATAAAAATTCAAAAATTTAGTTTAGGCTTATCTCGAATGGAAAAGAAAGAAAAAAAGGAAAAATGAAAAAAGAAAGAAAAAGAAAAAAAAAAAGAAGAAAAAAAGGAAAAACGAAGAAAGACAAAAGCTTAACGTTAGAATGAGGAGGTAAGGTCGGAGTACATCACGAATACATAAGACGAGATAAAGGAGGGATACTCATCGTACTGGCACCGCCACTGGGATTTCACTCCCATGGAATCGAGCATGCAGGTATGGAATAGGCAGAGACAGGCAGAGTGACTTCTCGTTGTAGTAGCATCGGGGGATCGGCCTTCGAACGAAACGAAACACGCGCCACATAAATTGTCTCCCTGTCTGCCCCGGGTGAAAGCTGGATTTGTTACACTTTGCACTCGACGACGACGTCTAGGCCTCCGACTTGGTCTCTCTTCTCCTCTTTCTCTCTCTCTCTTTCTCTCTTTCTCTCTCTCTCTTGCTCTTTCTCTCTTTCTTGCTTTCTTGGAACTTAGGAATCCATCCTCTCGCGATCGCGTCCTCAGCTACCTCAGCCTACTACCTTAGCTTCGTCCTACCCGCAAGCCTAACCTTCTCCTTGTTAGCCTCATTATCTATCTGGAACCCTTCGACCGTCATCCGTTCTCCTTCGATATCCGTCCTCCCACTTAGACTCTCTCTCTCTCTCTCTCTCTCTCTCTCTCTCTGTTTGTCTCTCTCTCTCTTTCTCTCTTTCAACTTCAGTTCCACCAGCATCTCACCGCATCCACCTGTCTTTTATACTCACAGAGTTTTCTTCTTGCCAGCTCCCACGTACATACATATACCAGAGATATACCGGCCTCTGGTCTTACCAAATGTATATACGTTCTACGAGACGTGAATATATAACATAAAAACGGGAAGAGTCTTTTCCAATGGAAACTTTATTTGTACATTGTCCTATAATGGAGAAAAGGCAATGTTACAGATTCTTAAGAAGATAATAAGAGAAGAAAAAGAAATAATGCCGTTTGAGTGAGGGATAGGGGGTAGGGGTAGAGGGAAGGGGGAGGGGTAGGGCGGATAGAAAGAAAGAAAAAAAAAAAAAAAAGAAAAGAAGAAGAAAAAAATCAACGATCAAATTATATCAAGACACGTTTTATAAAATCAAATTAAATTGTACAATTGTAAATTAATCAATTTTATTTTAAAGAAATCAAAATGTATAAATCGTCGAGATGAATTGCGAATTAAGTTGAAAACGTTGTTGGTACGTGACTCCGTTTAATAAAGATCGTAGTTGAAAGATGAAAAAGTATTTCAAGTCAAGGTAACGTTTTAACAAAACGTTAAAAACGTCGAAAGAACGACCCCGTCGTCCTCGGGGTCGTCGCGTGCGCGAGTGCCGTTCGATTCGCGTCGATCCTATCGAAGCAAGATCGATTCATGGTGTGACGTCGGACTCGGATAGGCTGACATGGGCAAGTGTGCCTGTTTCTTTTTTCTCTCTCTCTCTCTCTCTCTCTCTCTTTCTCTCTCTTTTCATTTCTTTTCTTTTTCTTTCTTTTTTTTTTTGTGTTTTTTTTTTTATTTTCCACCATAAGGTAGGAGCTACTCGGACTCGCCATAATACGATTATAATATGACAACGCGCTTTTAATTCCCTGCATGCTTCCAATCCCCCTCCCTTCATCATCGATTCGTTCGCGAAGCACGGAATACACGTTTGTAGTCGGACTCGTTCGATCTTCTAACAGCAGGATCAACCAAAGAGCGAGTAAGCGAGTAAGCGAGTGGCCTGCTGCTAGCCAGAGCTACTAACAGGTGTCTCCGATATGGCATGTTGCTTCTCTCGTGCCAACCCCAGCACCCCCTCTCTCACCCTCTCTTCTCCTTCTTCTTCTTCTTCTTCTTCTTCTTTTTTTTTCTTTTTCGTTTCTTTTTTCTTCTTTTTCCTTCTTCTCTTACTCTCCTCCTCCTCTTCCATCTCTTCTCGTGGCCCGCGCCATATAGTGCCATAACGAGTACTGACACCGAGAACTCACCAGAAGTAAACGGGGAGAGAGAGGGGGAGAGAGAAAGAGAGAAAGAGAGAGAGAGAGAAAGAGAGATAGAGAGATCGCTTTTACCATGCTAGTGCATGGCTCGTGCTCGATCGCAATTTCTTCGGCGAAAAGATCTTTTCCTGTTAATAAAATCGAATCTTCAATCTTCATTTTCCGTAATCATTATCGCCAATAAATACTTCTTCCGTTAATAAATATACAATTATGTCAATGATTTGAAATATGCCGAGGGGAAAAAAATATTTTACAAATTACTAAAATTCTATGCTTGTACACTATATACTGATAGTGATAAAGAAAAGAGAAGAAAAGAAAGAAAGAGAGAAAGAAAAAAGCAAAGAGAAAAAAATAAAAAAAAAGAAGAGAAAACAAAAAGAAGAAAAAGAGAGGTAAAACATACAAGGATATATCGTATAGATATGAATTTTTATTTAACGTAACCTTTTTGAAAATTAATGTTACGTAGATAAAATCCAATGAACATCATCGTCCTATCTTTTCACCGATCGGCCTTCGGTCTGTTTTTCTTTTCGTAGTTAGATAAAATCAAGCGATAAAAGGAGAAGAGAGATGGCAACGATTCGATAGAACGTGGAAGCGAGCAGTTCGTAAAAAGTCGCGACGTTCGCGGCCTCGCGTACACGTTCGGAGTGACGGACACGAGGAAAGAGACAAACAGACAGAGAGAGAAAGAGAGAAAGAGGGAGGGAAAAAGAGAGAGAGAGAGAGAGAGAGAGAAAGAGAAAGAAAGATAGAGAAAGAGAGACAGTCGATGGTGGTTCGCCATCGTGGTCAGAGGTGTACGTCCCGCGTCCTGGGTGTCCCGATGGAGAGGTGTCCCGTTCGGATTGAAAGTACGCGCGGACAGAGATAAATCGTTTCATCGATGGAAATCAAAGGACCACGGGATACCGGATACCGGCCGGTTCTCTCTCTCTCTCTCTCTCTCTGTCTCTCTCTCTGTCTCTGTAGGCATGGTCTGCCCTCTAAAGAGAGAAAAAGAGATAGAGAGAGATAGAGAGGGAAAGAGAGATAAATAGAGACAGAGAGAGAAAGATAGATAGATAGAGAGAGAGAGAGAGAGAGAGAGAGAGAGAGAGATAAACCATTTGTGCGTTAAATCGAAACGTTCTCCGAAATAACCCGCGACTACTAGGGAAAGCGACAAAGGATATTACTCGGTTTTCGATTATAACACGAGGAAGAGTCTCGCGAGGTACAAAGCGATTCTTATTGGTTCGAAACGTGCACACGTTTCCCGCGATATTTTTCGCCCCAGTGAAAGCCAGCCTCCGAAGAATTTCATTTAGTTCGGAACGCCCGTAACTACATACGTTCCCCGTATCTATGCAATACTCTCGCGTCTATACTACTATACTACTGTACTCGTATTCATTCGGGATCGATTTATATTGACTTATTTATATCGGCTGGCCACTGTTAACGACCTGAACGAAGGAGGGGGAAGGGAGGAGGGAATTATTTTTGATAAAAAGATACGTATATACTTATGTATTATTTTACACGGCACACTGATAACTTCGAACTTATACTGACCCACGCAATTGATTCTTTTAAGAGTCATAAATTAATTAATAGTATTACGTATTGCGATAGTTTCAGTTAATTCATTATTTTGGGATTGTTCTTTATTTCTTGTTTCTTTCGTTTTTTTTTCTTTTTTCTTTTCTTTTTGTATTTTCTTTTTTTTTTTTTCTTTTTTTTGTTTTTTTTTTTTGACCTGGAATTTTTATTACGCAATTAGATCCGACAATGTTTTATTCTTAATCATTTGAAAAATTTAATTACTTATTTTTCTTTAATGTATCTATGTATGTACGATAAAACAATGCTTAATAATATTTCTATGTAAAACGAGGGATCATTAATTATCGTGCGACATCGTTTGGCGACAGAAATGTTTTACCTTCGTTTCATTTTTCGTAGCGTGTCAGTTACAGTCGTCACACACACACACACACAGAGAGAGAGAGAGAGAGAGAGAGAGAGAGAGAGAGAGAGAGAGAGAAAGGGAGAGAAAGCTAATATCGTGCGTGACCAAACCCTAAAGATAAGCTTTTATTATTAGCTTTAGTTATGTTCCCTTTTAACTTGACTTTATATCGAGTAACTTTGTAATTATACCTATAGAGTTTTGATTAAATACGAATGGACTAGGAAATTAATTTTATATAAATTACATCATATACATATATACGTATATATATATATATCGTATATAAGATTTGTTTTCTTGATAAGAAGATATATACGAAAAATTCATTATCATATTTTGACACGTCAAACATTATTAATAATAATAGAACCATGAGAGAAATCTTTAAAATATATCAACATTGAATAATCCAAAAATGAATGTCGTTCGTTCAAAGTCTCAATTTGACAAAACATTTAATAACGTCGTTTGTAATAACATTTTTTATAAATGTATCATTTTACTTTTTTTTTTGTTTTTTTTTTTTTGTTTTTTCTTTTTTTTTCATTTCGATAGATAAACGAATTACATATGTATCATAACGAATGATCAAGTATCATCATCTATGTCGTCGGACATTGAACGTTTCGATAAATTCATAGAATCGTCGATAGATATGATTAAAATCTTGAAAGAGCATAGCCAGAGAGACAATGGCTTAAGCCTTAGGGTCTTTTTGATGGAAGAACGAAGTCGTTGTCGTCGTCTTCGTCGTCGTCGTCGTCGTCGTCGTCGTCGTCGTCGTCGTCGTCGTCGTCGTCGTCGTCGTCGTCGTCGTCGTCGTCGTTGGAGACTCGCGGCGTTTCCTTTGTCGGAAAGTTCGCTTCTGAGCTCTGCTCTGGATGCTAGCAGTTATGTCGTTTGAGAAGGAGGCATAACGATATGACGGCCGTATATTTTATGTATAAAGCGAATGGCGGGGAACCGCTTGCTCGCTTGTTCGTTCTCTCGTTCCTCTTCGTTCACTCGTTCAATCGAGAAGGAAAGAAGATCCCTTCCGTGGAACACGCCAGGATGTAAATCAGCGTGGGGAGCCACGATGACACTCGGTGACGCAAGGCCCGAAGGACCCGATCCGTCCCCGTCCGACTATGTTCGAAGTCGTTGCATTTTCTTATACAGGGCGTTCGAAAAGATTTCATTCTCAAATGATTTCGATATCGATGACTCAATCAAAAATTTCAAAATTACTTTATTAGTACATTATTTACATTTCAAATCACACATATATATATATATATATATATATATATATATATATTTTCTCTTTTTTCTTTTTCTTTTCTTCTTGTTTTTCTTCTTCCTTTTTTTCCCTTATTTTTTTCGATACGATATCTTTCCTCGAAACGATTAAATTTTTAATGAATAAAGATTTGTACGAAAAGAAAAAAAAAAAAAAAAGAAACAAGAAGAAGTAATAATAAAATAAAAAAAAAGAATTAAAAAGAGAAAAGAATTTGTTTGGATCACTCTTTAGATATACCTTCTCTTCTGTCTTTTTCATTGCCTTTCTCGAGACACCCTGTATACGAGTAGAGCAGCCGAATGTGCCGAGAGACTCACCGAGCTTCGCATACCGTCCTAATATGCCGGCCTACCGTGTGCCTTTGTCAGTTGGCCCGAGCCTTTGTCGTTGAGGAAAGCCGACTGACTGTATATTACGTCGCGATGTAACGCTCCGGAATGTCGTGCCTCTCTTTCTCTCTCGCTCTCTCTCTTTCTCTCTCTCTCTCTCCCTCGCTTCCTCCCGTCTTGTCTTTGCTCCCGTTTGAATCTCTTGAACCGGCCTTGAAACCCTTGGCCTTCTCTTTTCCTCCCTGCTGCGTCCTCTCGTTTTGACGTAACTGGCCGCATCTTCGCACGCTCTTTTACCCCTCTCCATCCTCCCCCTACCCACTATCTTTCCTCCCCTCTATCTCTCATTCTCGTTGCAGTAAATGAATCTCCTATGGTGTTTTGTATCTAATATAGAACTAACCATACGTACGTTTGTCTATACGTCGTAAAAAGAAATTTCTATGCTATTTAAAAATCATAAATTTTGTTTTTTTCCTTCTTCCTCTTACTCATTTCTACTCTATGAGTATTTAATTTATTTCGAGCTCGATCGAATATAGTGTAATATTTTTTCTCTTTACTTTTTTTTTCTTTTATTTTTTTTCTTTTTTTTAATTTTTTTTATTACTCATAATCATTTTAATTAATTTCCTTTCACGGTTGTATAATATCTCGTAGGAAAAGATTGATTATCGATGAGAAATGACAATTAATCAAACTGTTGATCATCGACGTGTGTAGAAAAGTGTAAACATTGAAGGATGAAGGAATCACGTGACGATCGTGAGATTTTTTATTTTTTCTTTTTTTTTTTCTTTTCTCTTTACTTTTAATTCAAAACTTTTCCACGATCTCGAAGATATAAATGTTATAATTATTTTTTGTGTCTCATTCACGAGGGAATGTACTTCGAGAGCAAACGAACAATCAAAAATTAGCCGGATTGGTTAGTTTGTATCGTTAATGAGAGAACAAGACGAGATTATAAAGGTTGTAGTCGTCAAACGATTCAAAGTTGCTTGTTCTATAAATTTATTGTAGCTCGGCCATTTTTGTCATCGTCGTTTATTGAACGATAAACGAGATTCACTGCTCTCTCTTTTTTAACTTTACGCTGTCACGTATCATTGTAATCCGAACCAATATC
>NC_140810.1:15537500-15547500 GCF_050613455.1 Vespa mandarinia
TAGGAAAAGATAGGAAATATTATTAGGTGGTGAGAAGGGCAAGGGGAAGGAGGTATGTATATGCGTATATATATATATATATATATATATATATATATATGCCAAGAGACGAGTTTTGCTATTTTTCAAGTTAACCGGAACATAAAGTCGATAAGATTTTTTACGTTCTCTTTTAATGGATCGTCAACTACGAGGAAAGTTACGAATTGCTCGGAGAGATATCAGAATTCATAAAAGCGAGTCTTTTGGAAGCAAACGTGTAACGATCGAAAGTTCCCCTTAGAAATATATGTATATACATATATATACATATAAACATATATATATATATATATATATATATATATATGCACATATATTCTTTTTTCTTTTCTGTGTCTTCACGCACTAAGAAATCGAAATCACCGACATATAAATCTTATCCGATCACCTAACTTCGCTTCAACAAACTGAGAATACCGATCTAGACTTCGTCCTCGTAAACGTTAGCCACGAAAAGTGGTTCTCCTCGGTAAAAGGGGGACTACAGGTTTTAGAACGTTCAACATAAGGGAATTTCAGGTCTCGGATGGATGGTAAAAGTTCGATAGAGAGTCGGAGTACCGATTTCTACGGTGGGTAATGGCCGTAGATGACCGAGACAGTAAGCTTGTCCTTCGAGAATCGTCCATTTGTAGGTGGAGGTTATCAATTCGTAGTGTTGGTAGTCGGTGGGAATGTTGATAGTGTTGGTAGACAGGGATCGGGGTTCGAGGGGGGTGTGAGGTGTCATGTAGGGTGATGAGGCGGGGTGAGGGGGGAGGGAGGTACGAGGGTGGTATATACCCACCGATATTGCCGACCACCATAAAACGATTATTGTCGCCGAATGTATACGATTATGGCGCCGTTATAACCTTCCCAGAGTCGCGGCGTGCCTCTCGACGATGGACACTGCCGAGGCTAACTTTACGCCCGGCACTTTACACATTGTATGTACAACTCACGGCTCTCCAGCCGAGCGACGTTTATTACGACGACTTATACGCGGCCGCGCCCGCGCAATTTATATCCGCGCTCGTGAAATTAATATTTACGGGATTTCGCGCCCCGGAAATCGCGCACGACTCGGTGATAAATTATATCAAAACTTGATATTCTAACTTCGTCATAACTTTTTTCAGTATTTTCTACACCGTCCCCTCCCCCATCGCCCCCGCCCCCTCCCCACCACGTATCCCTGTCCGTTTTCTACAATGTTCAAAATATTCACGGGAGTGACGAGATGCCGCGTCATTTGTTCATTCTTTTTTCTTTCTTTTTTTTTCTTTTTTTTTTCTCTTTTTTTTTCATTTTTCTTTCGAAACATTTATCTATATTCAACTTCTTCGTCTCATGCTCTTTCTTCTTCCCCCTTTTTATATATCGATCGTAATCCCTTTTCATGGTTAAACAATTTAGATATATAATAAATTATCGAATGATTTTGTTTATTTTTAATCTGTTTATAATTAGATTCGTAATTCAGAGTCGATACTGATTCGAACGAGTTTCTATACATAAAGTTAGGAAAGAGCGATATATAGAGAAAAAGAGAAGGGAATGGGGATGAAGAGTAGAGAAGAGAAGAGAAGGAGAAGAGAGGAGAGGAGAGGAGAGGAGAGGAGAGGAAGAGGAGGCTCTTCAATCTTCTCTCTACGCGATTGGTGCACATAGGTGATCCGAATACGATTTCAAGAGAGATACCACCGTACGATCCGTAATCCTTCTGCCAATTAGATTCCACCGTGGCTCTTCGCTCCGCTTTTATACGCTTCTCTCCCCGCACTTGTATAGGGGATATCGCGATCCCATTCATTCGATACTCTGGCAATAATCCACGTGTGTACATTGGAGATGACGCGGGTAATAAGATGCGACCGAATGCAATCTTGAAATTACTTCGCCAGGTTACGTTAACGGTTGCAATAGAATGATACTTTGTCGATAAGACGATAAGTTTATTTTGATTCGAGGATTAAAATTTCAAAAAAAAAAAAGAAAAAAAAAAAGAAAAAGATAATTATCTTATATGGAAATGTAATTATTTCGAGAATAAAAAATAAAAAAATAAAAAAAAGAACAAAGTTATACATATATATGTAGATTAATAGAATATTTTCATAATCATTAATTATAGACAATAATTATTGATTGTGATCGGATTAATTAATTAGCGTTTCAACGAAGATTACAATTTGAAAGGAAAAGAAAAAGAAGATGAAATAAATTTAAGATCTGATAAATTGTTGATTATATACATATTAACAGGTATACGTATTAATATAGTTATCGTTGTAATATATTTAATTAGTTATTGTTTTATAATTGAATTATATTTTCTCAAGAGCACGTCATCGATCCACCGCGGCAGGTCTCAAGTTAAGCCCTATTATTAGTTTTCAAAGATATAAAATTACAACTTGCAAGGATTATTAAGGCATTGCGTTACGGCGTCTAATTACAGCCCTTCTCGAGGTATACACCTTACTCGGCCCTTTTTGGAGAAAACAGAATTCTGTCTCTTCTTCGCGATATATATATGTATATATGTATGTATGTATGTATGTGTATTAATATACACGTGTATGTGTAAAAGGATGGAAGAGTTATGCCCTTTTCGTATTAACTCGGGCAGGAGAAAATTTCATTTCTTCGCGGGATAGATCTTATTGTTCAGGAATCTCTGTAACGGGATATCATTCGAGGCACTATCCAGAAAGGAAGATACGGTACAAGCAATCTCGCTAATGGCCTCTAAGTCTCCCCTCTTGGCGAATCCATCGCTTGGTTTTGGCCAACCCTAAGAAGAATATTTATTCGCATGGATTGTTTGCTTGCCTTTATTAAACCTAATAAATTGTTAGCGTATGTATCTCCTCCTGAGAATATCTGTTGGAATATTAGCGTTGGAATATTTGTCGAACGATTAAAAAAAGTAAAAGGAAAAGAGTAAGAAAAAAAAAAAAAGAAAAAAGAAAAAAAGAAAGAAAAAAAGAGAGGAAAAGAAGAAGATATATTTATCTTCTTCTTCTTCTTCTTCTTCTTCTCCCTTTTCTTCTTCTTCTTTTTCTTCTTCTTCTCCTCCTTCCTCCCTTTTTTTTTTCTTCTTTTGAAAAAGAGACAAAAAAGATATTCTCGTTGAGACTTTCTATTTCTTATTATTATTTGTCAAATTTTTTTTCTCCTTAATGATTTTCTTCGGCCGAGAAAATTTTCTTATCCTTGACCCAAATTTTAACTTTTCGGCTTTCACTTAAACAAATCATTTATCCTTAGTCCGCGCGATCGATGGACGATAGGATTTCCCTTTTTTAATACACCTGCACTGCGGGGGGAACGTGCTACGTCGTCAACCTTACCAAGGTTGAAATCTATTGTTAACATCGATTCGTACGAACATCTTTGACCTCTCGAATGGGAGTCTCGTTAACTTTCGACTATACCACCTGTGGATCAAAGACACACGTACGTGCCCTTCGATCCCTATCTTATACCTTTAGAAAAGTCATTTATCATCTTTCACCTCCTTCCCGTTTTCACGGTAATCTAGTGAAAAGAGAATCGTCGTTTTCTCTCGTTCAAATAACAAAGAAAATCACGATTGAAACTCCCCGATCTCGAACGATTTATTTTTTGAAATACACTGCGGGAGTAAGTAATTACCAACCGAGAGACTCCCTTTTCGTCCCTCGAAAGGTCCCGTACTCTCCGATGTCATAGCAGCCCCTCGCAGCCTAACTCAGGGTCGCGACCCTGACGCGTTTTTCGTTGGCTCCTGATGAAGCCCGGGCCATGGTTCACTTTTATTTACAGTCACCCGTATCGTCGTCCACCTCCCTTGATGTTCTTTCGTTTTCTCTTTCTTTCTCTCCCTCTCTCTCTCTCTCTCTCTCTCTCTCTCTCTCTCTCTCTCTCTCTCTCTCTGGACTTTCGTTGGATGTTAACTATAAAATTTCTTGATTTAACTTTAACTCCTTGAATTAAATGTTTAAAATGATATCGAATTTTTATTACAATATATTAATGATATAACGATACATTATTACTTTGGATATTTATATATTAATTATTTATATCAATATATTAATCATTTATGTGATTATTTTTTTCCGTGTTTTATACAATAGTTCTCGAAGTATCGAATGAAAATTTGGATAATTTGACAATATTAAAAGTTAATAAATTAAAAGTTCGTCGTTATACAGATATATGCACGAACTATATCAGAATATGAAATTGAAATATAATCGAAGTATATGAACGAGTGAAGTTAATTATAATATTATTATGATATATCATGTATATAATGAACGATTTTCATGAGAGACCATTATACATAATATAAACGTAAGGATAAACGTGAGAAATAAAAATGTAAATATTTATTCTTGATAAATAAATTAATTAAAATAGAATAATTACCAAGTAAACTATATATTTCAATTATATATCGATATTTATGAACGTTCCGTTACGAACAATATAAAACAGACAACTATAATTCGTTTTATATCATTTAATAATTACGAATGTACAATTTATCGAGTAAAACTTTGATAAATACATAAAACGATAATCTGATGGCATTTTAAAACGTTAAGCGATTGTATTGAGTAAGAAGAAAAAGGAAGAAAAAGAAGGAGAACAACAATAACAAAAAAAAAAAAAACAACACAACGAAAGAAAGCAATCAACCAAGAACGAACAACACCGATAAACCTTATATGTATATCATGATTCATTCATTAGATACGTTCGTTCATTCATTAACGACTATTACCCGACATCGTAGGAAGCGAGCAACAAACTTAGTACGATCATAGAAGGCTCATCGACGCGAGTATAGAGATCGAGCTAATGGCGCCGGTTTCTTCATTGAAACGGCCACGTAGCAGTCTCATGTTGCATCCTGAAGCTATCGTAAACTTGAAGATGCGGGGGATGGATGAGACAAGGGTTTGGAGGGGGGAAACGATGGCGAGGGGGGAGGATGTAGGTAGAAGGAGAGAGAAAGAGACAGACAGAGAGAGAGAGAGAGAGAGAGAGAGAGAGAGAATCGAGCACAAGAGATCGTCGTAAGATGGTCGACACCGTTCATGGTGATGGGAGTAATACAAGAGAGAGATAGAGTAAGAGAGATATATAAGCTTTATAGGTGAATGAGAGAGAGAGAGAGAGAGAGAGAAAGAGAGAGAGAGAGATGGAGAAAGGACGATGGGGTTCAAGCGAAGCGAAGGAGAAGGTCGAGAAGCGAGCGTAAGCGAGATTGTCTTTAATCCAGTGAGATTTAATACGAGCGACAAATTTTGGACTCGGAGAGAGAATTAATTGAATGCTTCCTCCCCCATCAGGATTGGCGCCGTGCAGATTATTGTATGCCAGTTTAACAGCTCGGGGATTCGACGTTATGTCCTGGCTCCTCCCTTGGACCAAGTTATATCCTCGTTGTTACATTACAGGATGTACGTATATATATATATATATATATATATATATATATATATATATGTATGTATGTAGTGTATTGTATTGTACATATTCTAACGTACATATACTAAGAAATCCTCTTCACTTTTGAATGATTACTCGAATCACGTGAACTTGAAGGAGACGGTGAACTACGAGTGGGGTTTATATCCAAAGACATCGATTATCTTAACTAACGATAATTAATAAAAAATCTATCACTTTCTTATATATCATAATAATATTTTGTGATTAATTTGTCGATTAATTTCATTGGTATTTACTAAAGGATATTTTACGTCCATATATATATATATATATGTATACATATATTAGATGGACCGGAAAGTAATGTCGCTTTCTTAAATTAAATTCAAACGAATAAATTTTTAAAAAGTTTTTATTTTTAATCACAATCAAATATCGACATGCGTAGAAAAGACGTTACTTTCCGGTCCATCTAATGTATATATATATATATATTACTATATCTATATTTTTATATAATTAAAATCGATTCATCGTGAAAGTTAAAAAGGGAACTGACGAAATGATTTTTACAAGTCGAACAAAGAGAGGATCGTTAGAAGACGAGATAATCGTTCGTTCGCCGAGGGCCGAAATGGAAACGAAAGGAAGAGAGTCCAGGAAGTCTCGAGGTAGGAGAAAAGAGGGTGAGTGAGAGAGAGAGAGAGAGAGAGAGAGAAAGAGACTAGAGGAGAGTAGGATAAAGATAGGAAAGGAGGGAAGAAGAGAGCTGCCGCGTATAATGGCCGGCGATAATCCTGTCGCGCGGATTAATTCGCAAATATTTCAATCTCGCGACATAAAGGGATGTAAATTACATTTTTGGTCGAACGCCCTCGGGAGGGTACGCGACCCGTGTCTATCTCTCTCTCTCTCTCTCTCTCTCTCTCTCTCTCTCTCTCTCTTTATTTGTCTCCTTCTCTTCCTCTTTTTCTCTTATTCGACGCTCCGAGAGCTCGTCGACGAGCGGGATAATCGTTTTATTAACCAAATAAAATCGATGATTGAATGAGGATAATCGCGTTCCCGCGGACCCTCGAGTCCTCCTATCCCGCGGGATACCCCCAAGAGGATTCACCTTATTGACACAGATGTCACTACCGATGGATCGTTTTGTCGTAGTTAGTATCACGAATAATTCCTTCTTCTTTTTCTTTTTTTTTTTTTCTTTCATCTTTTTCTTTCATTTTTCTAATTTTCTTTTTCTTCTTACCATCACCCTACCTTTCGTGATATTTTTCCTTTAACCTTTACTTACTATAACACCGTTACTCATCGCACGATCATACATTTATATGTATCTGTATTTGTTTAATGTTAATTGATTTTTTTTTTTAAATCAGAAAATTAATTGTTATTTCATGGAAGTTCAATGTTTTCTCTATTTCTCTTTCTCTTTTTAAATTATATATTACAGATATTTTATGTAATATGTAATTTTCGTTTAAATATCAAAAATCTTTTCATTCTCTCTCTCTTCTCTCTCTCTTCTCTCTCTCTCTTTCTCTCTCTCTTTTAATTTATATATTATACATATGCCGTGTAATATATAAAATATTTTTGTTAAGATATGTGAAATAATTACATTATATATGATTAATTTAGATCATTGAAATAAAGTAGATATTATTATCGTCTATTATTATGCCAGCTGCCTTAAATTTATCGACAATGAGAGTCTTATTTAAGTACCCGGATGATAGGCATGATTCACGTTATATTTTGAAAAGGTAACGACCGATTTGCTACATACGGATGTCGTTAACGTTTCCCGGATGACGGTGGGGGGGAGGGAGAGAGAGGGGGCCCTTTTGGCCAATAGTGAAAACGAAAGTTATTATTGATCTATGAGAAAAGCACGCGTCTATTTCCTCGTAGAAAAGATGGGGGAGTTATAGAACGTGGCTCAGGTTTCACAAATTTTCGGAAAAGTGGTTCTTCGGTTAATTTTAACGAGAAAAATAATTTTCAAACGTTTCGAAATATTTATATATATTGATATAGGTATATATATATATATATATATATATATATATACACATATACATATATAATTCAATTTACATTAATAATATATTACATAAACTATATATATGATTTTATTGTTTTATATGTCTGAGAGTTAACTTGTTTTTTTTTCTTTCCTTTTTTTATTGGTCACGTATAAGAACATTAGAATTCGATTAGTATAATTTTCCAATAAATTGATATTATCATAATAATTCAATGCGTATATTGCACGAGGCCATTTGTAATACTATTAATTATATTCCATGCTTATTCAACGTAATGTTTGTCGTTCTGTGCAAATTATTTTTTCTAACTCCATTAAAAAGCGCTATCGTTGACATATTTAACTTATCCTTTGCGATAATTAATGCGCCGTTTAACTTGTGACATTAACGATGACTCGTTCCTTTCGATGGATCATAAATAAAGTAATTAAATAGAGTATGTCGTCAACTAATCCATGAACAATATTAATGTTCATTATTAATGTTCATAAAATCAATCATTTTTCAAATGCAATTGTTAAATGATTAGTCTCATACGTTAAATTATGAATACGTTTAATTTTGTTGTTATTTTTTTTATATTTTTTTCTTTTTTTTTTTTTTTTTTTTTACATAATAAATACGCTCATAAATGATGACGTAAAATAGGAAAACAAAAAAAGAATAGGAAAAAAAAGTCACGTCGCTACGTATGAAGAAAATGGAAAATTTTATACCGATCATAAAAATAATCATAAAGAAAGATAATAACATGGATACGTACTTATTAGAATGTATTCTTTCTCATTAACATTTCCTTTTTTTTTTTTTTTCTTTTTCTTTTTCTTTTTTTTTTTTTTTTTTTTTTTTTCATAAATCTACACAATACATTTTCATTTTACTTGATATTTCATTTTACATGATAGAAAAATTTTAAGAATTTAATTGATTAAAGGTAATCATTTTTATTTCAAATCTATATCGTTATTACGTTATGATAAACTTATCGTCACTAAAAAAAAAAAAAATATATATATATATAACGACGATTAACCAATGAGAATAAGCGAAGATTGAATGGTCGATCTTTTGAACGGGACAATATCGTTTCCATCCTCTTTTTCCTCAGGGACGAGCACGTGCACGAGCCAGCTTGTCGCGTGCTCGTATTCGAAGAAGACGTCGAGTTTCTCTTGGTATGCGTGCACACGCCTATGTATAAAAGCGCAATGGGGTGTGTGTGTGTGTGTGTATATGTGTGTACGACAGAGAGATAGAGAGAGAGAGAGAGAGAGACAGATAGATAAAGAGAGAAATGCATTTATGAATGACAGAAGAGGGCGCGAGGAAGGTTGCACGTGGCAACATCATCATCGTCTAGTCAACATTATTCTCTCTCTCTCTCTCTCTCTCTCTCTCTCTTTCTTTCTTCTTTTCGCTCTTCCCCTATCTCTTTTTCTTTTCCGTGTTTTGACAGGACACGAGACGCAACGTTTCCGCCTTTCCGATCGCGGAAACTACGAGTTCCTTAGAGATTTATCGCGACATGCGCCTGGGGACGCTTAGGGGATGATAATTGTCCTTGAACTCGTCTATAGTATCGTAACTTCGTCCGAAATAGAAATTCTTTTCCGGGAGAAAAAAAAAGAAAAAAAGGAAAAAAAAAAAAAGGGAACTATTTCGGCGACTAAATTTAATTTACCGGCTTGTTCCTTTATCGTTTAAGTGCTCGCTCCAACCCCTATTTCCTATTTCTAAGTTTTCACTTTTCGTTAGTGAAAAAGAAGAAATTCGTTTGTACGTTTAAAAAGAAAGAAGAAGAAAAAAATAAAAATAAAAAAAAAGAAAAAGAAGAAGAAAAAGAAAAATCTATCGTTCGTCCTTCACGTATCGATATAAGATTCGTATGAAATATTCATTGAGCTATACTCGATGTTTACGTATCTCGGAGTGGATATAATTTCTTTTCTTTTTTGCTTCTTTTTTTTTTTTTTTTTTTTTTTTTTCTTTTTCCTATGTACTATCGTTTTCTCCTTACTCGTTCTCGAGTTACCGTTAACATCTAATACTATGAAAATCGTAGCTCGGAGATTAACTCGATTTAGCTCGAGAGTACTAAATTGGAATAGATGATGTCACCGTATGTCGCCATATGCAGACCTTTTACCCAAAAATAAGTAATGTTAATGGTAATTGATAGAGAGATAGAGAAAGAGAGAGAGAGAGAGAGAGAGAGAAAGGGAAAGAGAGAAAGAGAGAGAGAGAGCATCCTTCGTAATTCTGTCGTAGTAACAGCTATCCATAAAATATATCTAACTTAGCTATGTTCGATGGAAACAGTGGCCTTCGATGCTGGCAGCTGTTATATAGGGAGGGTGAATACCGACTTACAATTCACATCTGGTTCTGTCGAAGACGGCCACGGTGCGAGGTATTAGAGGCATTAGAAGTTACTCCACATTCTTTCACGCACTTTTCGCATTCCTTGTGTC
>NC_140810.1:15550000-15570000 GCF_050613455.1 Vespa mandarinia
TCCAAATATTTCACTATATCTGGTAATAACAAAAAATTTTTTTATTACTTATTATTATTATTATTATTATCATTATTATCATCATCTTTTTTTCTTTTCTCGTCTTTTCTTTTAAATTTATTTTCACAACAATTCACAATGATTATCAAATGTTTCAACTATTTATAAGAACGTATAAGGATAAATCATTGTATTAGAATTTTTGATGATGATCATACCGCTTTAATCTCACATCTCGGTCTCGTTAACTCCCACCAGTATTATTGGCAGTAGCGCCATTGTGACACGTTCGACAGTTGCGTGCACTCGTACGTGTCACACATGAACGGATACATACATACATACGTACGCACGTAGCCTGTCGAACGTATAAAGCTTCGAAGATCAAACCAAATTAGCTTTGCTAATATTCCACGTAAACGTGCCGCCGCCGACACAACATCGGCTCTCTCTCTCTCTCTCTCTCACTCTCCCCCTCACCCCCGTCCTTTTTCACTCTCTTTGCGAACGAGGAGACTGTAGTTCGTGAGAGCGATGCGCGACGAACAGCGAAGAGAAGTAAAGAGAGGAGAAGTGAGGAAAGGAGAGGAATGGTGATCAGTGGAGAGAAGAGGAGAGGAGAGGAGAGGAGAAGAGAAGAGAGGAGAAGAGAGGAGAGGAGAGGAGAGGAGAGGGGAGGAGTGGATTGAAGAGGAGAGGAGAGGGAAGGAGGAAGACGGAAGGAGATGTAATGGTTGTAGTGCTGATGGTGATGGTAGTTATGGTGGTGGTGGTGGTGGTGGTGGTGATGGCGGTGGGCAACGAGGGTGAGGGGGAGGAGCCGGTAGACTCAACTCGGTATGAAAGTTATGTCGCGTAAAAATCGATTTATCCGCGTCAGATCTCGAGCATTGTTCTCGAGTTAGTAGGTGGGACGAGGAGGGACGAGAAGGGATCAGAGGGAAAGAGGAAACTCGCTAAGGAATGGGATTCCCTGTTTAACTACTTCGCTTGCTATTGGTAAGACGAGCGTATTTCGCGAGCGTGTTACCTTCTTTCCGTGAAAGTTCTTCCTTCGTACGGTTACTAATTCGTGTAGATAATAGAATGGAATGGAATGAAGAATAAAATGAATTGGAATATAAAATGAATTGATACGATTTATAAACTCGATCAAAATTTAAAATGGATGAATCGGTATATAATGTCACATTCATTCCTCATTTTTAAGATAATATTAATTGTAAGAAATTAAAAGGAAAAAGAAAATCAAGAAAAAAAAAGAAAAAAAAAAAGAAAGGAAAAAAGGAAATAATGATAGAAAGTTAAGTTTATGCATTTGGGAAGGTTGCGCTTAAGGATCGATAGAACGTACGTTCGCGAGTCGAGTTTACGTTAGAGATCGGCCCGTTCTTTGAGTCGGTCGCCTAAGCGCTCGCGTCCAGCGTACAAATGTTGCCAATAGTCCGACCCACACATATACGCGTACACATTCAAGCGCATACGTACACACGTACATGTGATATATACATACTCTTACATACGTAAACTATTTTCATACATATATAGACATACCTATATATATATATATATATATATATATATATATATATATATCTATATATACATATATCGATCGCGTCCTATGGCCAATGGCTTCGTTCACTGGAGAATGTGTAAAATATATTCCTTTGTATATGTGTATATATATGTGTACATACATATACATATACATACGTTTGTATTCCCCCGTATGTGTGGGTGCGAATAGTGCGCACGGATAATATATATGTATACGTTTGATCTGTGGTCGACGCTCAGACTGGTTTACAAGTATAATGAGTCTTGCGCGGCGCATAACATTACATCGTTGCTTGCTCGGGATTTAGATTAACTGTTTACATGAGCAGCGGCCGAACGGAGGAGCCTGAGCGATTATTGCCGTGGCCAGAGAACGGCAGCACCGATAGAAACCGTGTATACTTATGGAAGCGCGCGCGCATACTCATGCATACACGCACACACGCAATCACGCACTCACTCACTCACTCACTCACTCACTCACTCACGATGACAAAATCAACGGCAAGCCTTTTAGAGATTACACAGAGAAAATGGAATCGTTTTATCTCCGGCCACGACTCTGAGGATATCTCGAATAGGCATGTAACGTGTACGATTAAACGACGAGTTAAATGTAACTATTACATTGTTACTACGATGATTTTTCTTTAATGATAAAAACGTCTCGAAATGTAATGATTACGTTCTTCTTCTTCTCCTGCTCCTTCTTCATCTTCTTCTTCTTCTTCTTCTTCTTCCTCTTCTTCTTCCTCCTCCTCTTACAATTAGTACGTAACGTATCTTTTTTCTCACCGAAGTATCGAGGGTCACAATGGAAACACGTTTATCCTCTTTTTATTTATTTCGTCAGTATCCGATAATATACGTTTCTATTTAACAAAACTTATTTTATTCATGTATTCGTTCAAAAAAGAAAAAAAAAGAAAAAAAGAAAAAAAAAAGGAAAAAGAAAAAGAAAGAAAGAGAACAAAGAAAAGAAAAGAAAAAAAAAATATCCATTAGCATTTCATATCTAGAGATTAATGTCAACTTGTACTACCTAATAATTTTGTTCCTTTTTTTTTTTTCTTTTTCTCCTCTTTGTAGACAAGAAAACATTAATTTTCGGAGTATTTAAAAAAAAATTATAAGTAGACGTTGAAAAGAATATTATCGAAATATTATTACCGACCGAGTCACGAGTAAAACAAGTTTTTTAATATTTTCCTTTTTTTCCTTTTTTTTTTCCTTTCTTCTTTTTTTTCTTTCTTTTTTTTTTTTTTAAGTTTCTGGCAACAACTTCCGTCGAGAAAGTTGCTTGTTAATCGACAAAAAAAATTTATATATATATATATATACTTATATATACATATATATATATATATATATATATATATATATTCGGCGCTTTCGAAAATGTTTCGTTCTGGAGATAGGCTGCTCTAGCAAGCTACGGACGAGTCTACCAGCATGGTTAGAGATTACGAAGTTCATTTCTTTAAAAGTTAGGATCCAGTTTCCGCTGGCCAGTATTTCAGTGGATTACTGTCTAGGGCAGTGCTTTTCAAACTATTGTTCGCGAACTTCCAGACGGGGTGCAGTCTGGGTGAAGGAAGGGTGAGTTTCTTTCTCTCTCTCTCTCTCTTTCTCTCTCTCTCTCTCTCTCTCTCTCTCTCTCTCTTTCTCTTTGAACGAGAAGAAACGAACGATTCTCGCGGAAAAGAGAGAAACCGGAGAAAAAGTGGGAGAGTGGGTGACGAGAAGCGGTGATGGCGGTGGTGATGGCTAAAGAGGAGGGGGTGAGGTAATGGGGTAAGGGTTAAACTACGTGCCGATCTATAGGAATATTTTTGTAATCCTTTGAACTCGACGAACGTATTGGCATATTCTAACGAAATCTCGTATAATCTCGATCGTTCATTGATCTTGTATAAGTTATTTTACCCTTGTCATTGTCACGTTCACTTTTTATCTCGAAAATCTATACGATTGATTGATCGAAACACGATTCACGTATATATCGGTCTATATAAATATGATTTAACGATATTGTAACTTCGTCGAAGATATTACAAGTATCCCTTGGTTTATTTTAATTATTAATTATACATTCACATCTTATCTTAAAAGTATATGTTTCGCGCATATCAATTAAGAGATATGATTCGTTTTTCTGGTTTATGTGTCTTTTCTGTACAAACGAAATCTAAACAAATGAACAAAAAAAAGAAAAAAAAAAAGGAAAAAAAAGAGAACAAAAAAAAAAAAAAAAAAAAAAAAAAAGAAAAATAACGACAACAAAAAAGAAAATAAAATCGGAAAAATACGATACATCCTACGTATACAGAACGAACACGAATTCGCTCTCGTTCGAGTAACAAAGAGCTCGTCCACAAATTTTACGCGTGAACACATCGAAATATATATACATATGTACATATATATATATATATATATATATATATATGTATGTATATATGATAGACAAGGTAGAGTATATAAAAGCTGGTGTGCATTTTTCGAATGAAATCGTCTGAAGCTGTCTGGTATCCGAAACGACAGAGTAACAACATTCGAATCGTCAAAGCATCAAAAACTACACGCTAGTTTTCTCTATCCATCTCTCTCTCTCTCTCTCTATCTATCTATCTATCTATTTATCTCTCTTTCTCTCTCTCAATATCTCTTCTATCTTTTTCTCTCAAACACACAAATACATCTTCGATAAGTTACGCTTTCCGAATCGATGTAAAACTGACGAAAGTATATGCGAAGAAGTATCAAAGGGAATACGTTAGGGGGTCCCCGATAGACCTTATCGTCGCGGTAAAATCAATATGTAGAAGAAAAATCAGCGATATATCCCTCGATAAAGTACAAAATACTGCGCTTCTCGTCTTGGAATAGTACGAGAGAGAAAGAGAGAAAGATTGAGAAAGAGAGAGAGAGAGAGAGAAAGAGAGAGAGAGAGAGAGAAGGGGAGAACCGACGAGGATCCAAATTGATAACATAAAAGGAAAATCGAGTCAGCCTGGATTGGCCGGGTTGGTATATCGACGCGAATGGAGCTGCTTTATATCGTCGGTATATGGTCTCCCTATAAAAGTAAAAAAAGAAGAGAGAGAGAGAGAGAGAGAGAGAGAAAGAGAGACTTGCATCTTGTAAACATTTCGTAGAGCTCTCCTTCATAAAAAATTTTATATATTTCTATCGAACGGATAACATTATTATCTCTATCATTAAATCATGAAAGAAGATTTGCTCTCTTTTTTTCTTCTTTTTTTTTTCTTTTCTTTTTTTTTTTCGTCGTTTTTCGTTTTTATTATCGAATGACTGTTGAAACAAGTTTTTCGTTCTGTATATTATAAGTAATGTATATAAAAGAAAAAAGGAATGGAAAAAAACATAGAAGAAGTTAAAGATTAAAATTCGATGGAGATAGAGAGAAAGAGGTGAGGGGAAAAAGAGGGCGGGGGTGGGAGTGAGGGAGGAAGTAGAGGGAGATGGGAAAGAGAGAAGAGTTTGAATCGGAGATGTCGTATGTTTTAATAAAATAGCGTAGCGAATGTTGGCGTACAATGAGCATACAGAAATAGAGAGAGAAAGAGAGAGAGAGAAAGAGGCACCTTGCAGACGAGCAAAAGCAGGGGTGGTCCACCCTTCGACGCACGTGTCTGCTACCACCAACACCCTACGCGTGCCATTTCTAGACTCTATAAGAGGAAAAGAGAGAAAATGAGATAGAGCGTGTGTATGAGAGAGAGAGAGAGAGAGAGAGAGAGAGAAATAGTCTCTCTCTTGGAAAGGTCCGCTCGCAACGGGGGTAGTTTTAGTCGAAGGGGCGGATCGAAAAGGGTGCCCTGTACGATCCTATGCAGAAGTTGTCGATGTTACTGTGCTTCTATGCTAGGCGTCGATCTCCGCACGTGGACATTCTCAGATTACCGAGACAAATCCGCGATCCTGCATGCATAAAGTATTAAGCCTTTGGAAATTTATGAAAATGCGTGTCATTTTTCTCTTCCCGCGAAATCGAATCGAGTTTCCCTTTTACAATCTACATAGTTCGTTTACTCCGTAAATAATTCGACAAAGTGCCTAGCGGGATAAGTAGTCTCTCTTTCTCTCTCTCTTTCTCTCTCTCTCTCTCTCTCTCTCTCTCTCCCTCCCTCTCTTTTCCTGCCAATTTTTGTTATTATTATTTACTAAGCAACTGTACAGGATGATTTTTGTCTCTTAAAACTCTATCCTGTGAAATTTCAGATCTCTATCCACTCATTTAAGGATCAAAACAAAAAAGTCTTAAACTTTATTATTTTTTTTTTCCTCCGAAGTTAATACTTCGGATATCTGAAAGAGAAAAGAAAAAGAAAACGAAGAAATGCCTACATATCTGTTCTAATTCATATATTTGTTTTAAAATTGTTACAATACAATTGTTGTATACAATTATTAAGGAAATAGGAAAAAAAATTATTGATTTATTGAACGTAAATTTTGCAAACAATCCTTCGATTGATATCCATTAAAAAAATCAAAAGTAATATTCTATCTATCTATCGTTGATAAAAATTTCAAAAAAGTTAGTTGCTTGAATATAGTTAAAAATTGAAAAAAGAAATGAAACGTTCGATATACGTATGGAGTATAAATATTAATTTTTATAACATCACAATGAAAATTTTAATTATTATATTAAATATTTTATTAGATAATAAATAATTGCTGCTGAAGATCGAATAGGATCGAATAGGATCACATAGGATCGAATAAGATCGATAGGATCGAATAGGATCGAATAGAATCGAAATATATCTTATAAAATCGAACTTGATCTATTAGGACTGAATCGGACCAAATAGGACCAAATAGGATCAAATAAGATCGAACAGGATCGAATAGATCGAATGGGTTCGAACAAAATTGAAAAGTATCGAATTGGATCGAATAGGATCGAATATGATCGGACAGTATTAAACACGAACGAATAAGTTTAAATAGAATCGGACAAAATTGAAAAAGATTGAATTAGAACGTGCAGGATCAAATACGATTGATTAGAGTCAAAATCCCAGACGTAACCACGGACAAAACCACATTCAAAACCTAAATCAAAACCACAGACTAAAGCCCATACGCAATTCAGAGGTAAACCGAGTCGAGTCGAGCCGAGCCGAGCCGAGCCGAGCCGAGCTGAGCCGAGCCGACCCAATTCGACCCAACCCGTCCTGACCCGAATTGTCCGAGTTGACCTGAGGTAAGCCAAGCCAACCCGTGCCAAGCGAAGATGGGCCGAACTAGTCAAGCCGACCCAACCCGTACTCAACCTGCTTAACCTCACCTGAACTAAGATGAGTCGAACCGATCCGTGCCGAATTGACCTGAGTCGAATAAAATTGAACGATGCTGAGCTGAACAGAATCTATAGTCCTATTTCCTGATTTGTCCTTTTCGATCCTGTTCTATTTGATACTATCCAATCCTTTTTAGTTCATCCAATTGGGTCCTATTGGGTCATAAACTTATTCGGTCCTATCGGATCATATTCGATCTTATTCGATCCTTTTCTTTCTTGTTCGATTCTATTCGTTCTGATTCTACTTTGTCCAATTCTGTCACGTCGAATTGTATGCTGTAACTCACATTAACCTTTAAAGATGTAATAAAAATCAAAAATTTTGACAGAATGGTATTTCATGGAAATAACATCATTAAGCAAACACTAATAACAAAAATTTGTCATAATCGTCATTTTCTCATGTTCACTCTGTTAAACTCTTTCATCATTTCGATTTTCATCCATGATCTCTCATTTATATTAATTAATATAATCTAGAAAAATATCAAAGGATCTAAAATTTTTAAATAGAATAGATTATAATATCGTAAAGTTATTATTAAGAATATTAATATTTGTATATATATATATATATATATATATATATATATAAAAATATCAATTTATCTTCTTAAGAATTAATTAATATGTAACGTGTCTTTGATGTTACAATTAATATTAAAACTTTTTAAAAGAAACGATTTATCCATTTTTCATTTTTGTAACAAAGTCGTAATGGGAATAACAGTACGACCTTCTAAAAATATATGACTTATGTATGAATACAGATAATCTTTCAAGTAAAAAACCGCAGTAAGGTAAATAAATCGCGATCTATGTATATTCATATGCAGTTCGCACAACAATTCATATTATCTTATGCGCGCTTTGAACTTTTCATTGGTATCGGATATAATGTTGAGTTGACGTACTTCTTTTTCTTTATCATACACCATATTTTTCATATTCATGAATTAGCAAAGTAACGTGACATCCTTTATCTTACCGTTTACAAACTTATGTTCTAATATACATATACTCATACATATGTATATATATATATATGTATATGCGCGATATGTAAAACCTTTTCTTTCGATTTCATCGGATTAATAATGTGGCTTAGAAATATATGGCATAGAAAAAATATCATAAGACGATCATCGTCGATGAAATCATATTTGCTATTCGTTTTCGATTATGTCCTGTGTCGAAAAGTTTCGTTTGACATATTTCATCCATCTGATTCGGTCTTCACTCTCACCCTCTCTTTCTTTCTCTCTCTCTCTCTCTGTCTCTTTCTCTCTCTCTCTCTCTCTCTCTCTCTCTCTCTCTCTCTCTCGCTCAGTCACTCACTCACTCCAAAGGATATTGAAACAGGAATCGGATCTTATTCCCTGAACCCCCTAGGGGTGAAAAGCGTGGACGCGTTTATATTCGCACTTTCGAGAAGCCCCTCTGGCCTTCTGTAAAATGCTTTACGAAAAAGGGTAGCCGATATCAATTCAGGTCTGCTTATCAAAATAACGCTTACATCTTCATAAATATTTGACCGTAGCTTTTATTGGGGAGCTCGCGACAGCCGTGAAATCGCTATGGAAATGAGCCCAACCAAAAATAAGAGGGACCTTTCGATAGGGACGGTGGTGGTGGGTTGCTGGCACGCGCTTAAGTTATTTGGGAAAAAGGGCTGGCAAGTCAAGTGCCGTGTTTAATTATTACAAAGAAAAAGATGAAATCTTAAGATTTTATGGTATGTATATATATATATATATATATATATATATATATATATATATTTTAATCTTGATCACGAATTTTATTAAGTTTTACGACGTTATATGTGCGTAGGGTGAGCAATGAAAAAAAATTATTTATCGATTAGGAAAACGTATAATTAATAACGGATTTTTTAACTCTTAAAAAAATTTATTATAATAAAATTCTCATTGGATTTTATTTCCTCTTATTAATTTTATAAATAAATATCTATATAATGTTTCGTCCCCTCATAATGTTCTTTCCTTCTTTGTAATACCTTTTAAAGGGTTAAAGGAGACGAATCAACGTGAGAAGTCAACATTAAATACGATGGGTTAGTTTCATTTGTTAAAGGACAAGTCTCTTCGTAGAGGAAGACTGAAACCATTAGCGACTTTCTCGTTGTGTTTTATCGTTAGAGACGGAGCAATGGTAGAAAAAATAAGAAAGAAAGATAAAAACAGAGTGAGAGAGAGAGAGAGAGAGAGATAGAGATAGATACAAACAGACAGAGAAAGAAATAGTCTCTAAGAAACGTGGGTGCCGGCTGAAGTGTAAGTGCGCCGCGCGGGTGTGTAAACATTTCAAATTAGTATTCAGATGCGCAGCTGTTGACTGCTCGACGGCCGCTTGCTTTCGAGGGCTTCCGAGGCTTCGTTTAATTGTAAGGAGGCAGATGCCCTCCACCTTCCTTTACCTTCGACGTTTCTTCTTCCTCTACCACCACCTCCTCCTCCTCCATCTCAACCTCCTCTCTTCTTCTTCTTCTTCTTCTTCTTCTTTTTTATCCTTCACCTATCCTATCTTTTTCTTTCCACCCTTTTTTCTATCTTCTCTCTTTTTAACTCGAGTCAGTCGTGTGCACTTTGTAGCTCTTTCGTCTTACGGCCCTGGCCCTTGTCCTAACCCTAACCCTTTTCTAGGATCTATCTCTCACCTATGGTTTCTTCTTGCGTTCATTCGATCCGACATTCGAGCTTAATCTTTCACTTTTATCGAACTTAAACTTGACTTTTCCTTTTCTATCTATCGTTTTATGAATTACTTTTTTATGTGAACCGAACACTTATATATATGTATGTGTGTATGTCTGTGTGTGTGTATATATATATATATATCGGCAATGATTAAAAGTGCATCAATCAATTTAACAATACTCATTCATACAATATTAAAAGTAATATTTTATATGATTCTAATTGAGATATTTAATTATCAATATTAATTTAGGATTATACGATTTTTACGATTAAATCAATCGTTTAATAGATCATTAATTAGATCACAGTGATAGAAGTATAATTGAAGTATACACGACGAGTTAATTATGTTATGTATTTTTATTGTTTTCTTATTATTATTTAAAAATTAATTGTAATTGTCAAATTAACATATTAAATTTAACATTGTAACTTTGTAAAATAAGTCTGATCTGATAAAGACAAAAGGAATTACAAAATCTTTCCTATTTTCATTTGTAAATCTTTAATTGTAAAAATCGAGATTTGCAAATTTCTGATGAAGTTTCATCAATGACATGTCCCATAATCGTTGACAATATCAAATCTATTATATATCAATATTAATATTCATTATAAGTTTTTCTCAACTCGAAGAAAATAAGAGAAAAAGAGAAAGAGAGAGAGAGAGAGAGAGAGAGAGAGAGAGAGAGAGAGGGAGAGAGAGAGAGACTGGTGGTGTGTTAGGATCGACCATAGTCAGCATCAAAGTCGCATTAAAAAACTCGGACGCATCCATCGACGGGGACAATGACCACGATTCGCTTTGGACAACCGGAAGCGGAGTTTCTATCGACTGACAAGTCAGCTCGTTTATCGACATTCGATGTAGCTGCTGCATTGTTGCATCTCTCTCTCCCTCTCTCTCTCTCTCACTCTCTCTCTCTCTCTCTCTCTCTCTTTCTATCTATCTATCTATCTATCTATCTATCTCGCGAACAAAAAGAAAGTCCTTTTTTACGACTCGCTTTTGAAGCAACCACCACTACCACCACCCAGCAGCACCACCGACGAGCCTGCTGGAAAATATGGCTGGTCGATCGTTGCGTAAAAAAAAAATGAAAAAAAAATGAAAAAAAAAAATAACCAAAAATAAAAAAAAAAGAATATATATATATATATATATATATATAAATTCGAGAGAGAATATTTTTAGAGAGTCGAGAGATTAAAAAAAAAGAAAGTAATAGAGAGGCTGTCGTATCCGTGTGTAACATCGTTTGACAAGCTGACATTAAATCTTCGCGAATACCTTGACGGGAACATTATACCAATCGAGAACGACTCGACGCGACAGGTCTCATTTATGGAATATACATATACATAAGAAGAAGAAGAAGAAGTTGAAGAAGTAAAGGAGGAGGAGGAGGAGGAGGAGGAGGAGGAGGAGGAGGAGGAGGAGGAGGAGGAGGAAGAAGAAGAAGAAGAAGTCAAGATAGAAAGAGAAAGTTAAAAGCGAGTATGCAATCGGTTTTCATCGTCGGAGCCATAATCTTAAGAATTCATAACCTATGGTTAAATCAATTCCCGTAGTCCTTCGTCACTATTACCGCTGACATAGTGATCGTTTGGCCAATTCAGTAGTTACAAACTACCTATTTTGACCATAACCGTCGATTTGATGCGTAAGAAAGAAAAAAAAAAAAAAAAAAAAAAAAAAGGAGAAAAAAAGAAAAAAAAACAAACTGTTAATTTATTGCAAATAATTTTCTCTCTCTCTCTCTCTCTTTTTTTTCTTTTTTTTTTTTTTTTTTTTTTTTCTATTTGATAATTCATCGAACGTATCTTGTATCGTTCGTTATATTAAATTTATATAATATTTAAAATAATAAATATGAAAGTTAAATCTTATGATATTCATTAATTAATATTCAAGCGAAATTATAAAGCAAGAAATCTGAAGGAGAAAAAAATAAAGGGGGAGGGGGGAAGAAAAAAGGAAAAAAAATAAAAAAAAAATAAAAAAATAAAAATGAAAAAATAATAAGTTAGAGAGAAATAGCATGTTATTCGTATAAAGAAAAAAAAAAAAAAAAAAAAAAAAAACAATTTTTACATTGAAAATTATATCTATATACGCTTTAATCGTACAACGTTAATCGCTTAATAAGGTTACAAGTGAAGAAGCATATAAGTAATCGTTAAAAAATTCTAATTAAATTTATAACAGTCGAATGATCAAATACTTATACACAGAGAGCAAAGGAAATAACCACACGTCGTCAGGTCCGACGTAATAAAAAAGATCCTCGTTTTAGTCGCATAATGGGTCAAACGCATATATGGCTCAGACTGGTTTTCTCTTAATATCCTTTCCATTATAGCGTTCGCACCCCCTCCTACGATCTTACTTACGACATATTAGGCTTACAACCGAGCTGCGATTCTTCGAAGAAGTTACGTTACGTTACGTTACATTACGTTACGTTACGTTTAACTCTCTATCTCTTTCTATTTTTATTACTTTAAATTATCGAATTACTTATATAGCATTAGTTTGTCCCCTTTCTAATTTTCTAACGTTCATTCCTTAATTGAAAATTATTCGATAATGTTACGAAACTTCGTAAAATCAATTATTTCTCCCTGTATCATTATATCCGATTTTGTTCATTCGCGTTCGTTCATTCGTTATATTATTTTATTTTCAAACTAATCAATTACAGAAGAAAATTACGTTCAAATCCAAATTCGATCTAGTTCTTCTTAACGTTCTTAACTTCTTTCGGATTTCCGTTTGGTTTGAAAGAGAAAAGATCATTAATCTCGTGAGAGGTCCGATCGAGAAGAGAGGGTGGGGTGAAGAAAAGGTGGGCACGTGAGGGCCGAGGGTGAGGGGTGGGCAGAGGCAATTTCCTTGGATGTTTACCACGTTACCGAATGTAAGAATCTAATGAGCGAGAGGTCTGCACTGGAGAGAACTGTCTACATCAGTACGTAGAATGAGGAAAAAAGAAAGAAAGAAAGAAAGAAAGAAAGAAAAAAGAAAAGAAAAAGAAAAAAAGATTAGTAAAACAGAAAGATAAAGAAAAAATAATAAAATAAAAATAAAAAGAAGAAGAAGAAGAAGAAAACGAAGAAAAAAAAAAAAGAAGCTAAGCTCAGTCGGTCGATGATATTCAACAGACGGCGTGCCGTAATAGTAAATATAGGCAGTTTGCTTTCAACCGGTGAAATGAGGGAACGGAAAGTGTGGTCATTAATCTGGCGGGAATGTCGTGTTATGACGTTTGGTAAACAATGTAAAACGGTGATGAATCGCGAGCCACGCGTGGCCGGTGCCTTAAATAAACCGTCGTTATTAACTTAATAAACTTGGTAGTAACAACAAATAGGTAGGCCGTGACTTCATACGTGGCACGAGTTCCCTCGATTAGCTTAGCCGCAAGATCAAATCTATATTTACTTCGAGAGAAAGAGAAAGAGAAAGAGAAAGATGAAGAGAGAGAGAGAGAGAGAGAGAGAGAGAGAGAGAGAAAGAGGGAGAGAGAAAATGTGGATATCTATCATGAGTTATACGCGTAACACTGGAGATTCGAGATTAAATGTAAGCAACCAAGTAAAATCGAAAAAAAAGAAACGTAAAAAAGAAAATAGGAATCGCCTGGGTCGGCCTAATGATTTATTTATATCCCTCATTTTCAAAAGCTACGTATGTAAGTTTTTACTAACATAAGTACGATATATATGTATGCATGTATGTATGCATGTATGTATGTATGTATGTATGTACGTAATGTATATCTCTCGCACGAGTACTCTCTTTCGGAATTTAACGGGCAATCGAACATGACTAAGTGAAAGTCATGGATTTTAACTAATAGACGTCCAGTGGGTAATCATAACGCGTTAGGCTTTAATTAATTTATTCTTTCCTTCGTAGTATGTCACCAGGAATGTCGTATAAAACACGAGAAATTTTTGCTTTTTTTTCTTTTTCTTTTTTCTTTCTTTCTTTTTTTTTTTTTTTTTTTTTTTTTTTTTTTTTTTTTTTTTTATTCTTTCCTTCGTAATCACAAGTTATACGATATACGAGACATTTAAAATTCTCATCTTATTACCTTGAATAACTTCGAATTTATTCATTCCATTAAATGTTCGCATTGTTGTAACGTGCTATTAAAAAGGAAGAAAAAAAAAAAGAAAAAAAAAACAAAACCAAACAAGAGAGAGAGAGAGAGAAAGATACATATATATGTGTGTGTGTATGTGTGTGTAAAGAAAAAGAAGAAAACGAAAAAAAAGAAAAGAAACAAAAAGGAAGAGAAAGTTCGATTTTCCTACGCGACAAGTTTTTCTTTTTTTTTTTTTTTTTTTTTTTCTTTTTTTTCTTCTTTTCTTTTCCCTTTTATATATATTTATAAGAAACGATTTTCAAAAGAGTTATTCGAAACGTGCATGTTAAACGCACGATTCATTCTATATTACCGTAAGGAGTCCCTTAGGCGCAAGGAAGAATTTTCGGAGTGAATATTCAGGCTTCCTTCGTCTATCGCGCTACGTGTCGGCGAGAATCCTCGAGAATTTCGAGGCGGATGGCAATAGGTTCGTCCGAACACGCGAGTTTCAAAGCGAAGGAAACCGAAGGAAGCCTAGGTAGCACTTCTCTTACTAACCTTATAGCTAGTAGTAGTAGTAGTAGTAGTTCCCTCAGCCTTGCATTCTCTCCTCTTTCTCCTCCCGTCTCCCGTTCATCGTGACCATCCGATAAGATCACCGGAAGATCATAGATCAAACACGTAAACGCACGGCTCACGGGGGTTGACGCGGTCTTGCCGCGCTTATTATACATTCGTGCTCGACGATAAGAGTCACGATGCTTACACCGGTAAGGGGTAGATAGGCCACTGTTATAAATGTCAGTATTATGCGGAGCATCTTGGAAAATCTTGCACGAGAACGCGATCCTTCGTCCTATACTCTTCTTCCACTTCTATTTCTTTTTTTGTACTTCTTTTCTTTTCTTTTTTTCTCTTTTCTTTCTTTTTTTTTTTTTCTTTTTTTACTTTTTATTCCCCCCCTTTTTCTTTTTTTTCTTTTTTCTTTTTCAGCGTGTGCCAATGATAACGATCTTTCTTTCACTTTCAAAGAAATAACCTGCCGTATTTAAATGTTAACTCGTCTATGTTGGATTGAGTATATGTACGTGTATGTGTATATAGTATATATACATATATATAGGTAAAATTTTATCTCTTTTTTAAATTAACTGTTATTACCCAAATATTCATTCCAATTCTAAAATAGTGATAGCTTTTTTTTTTTTTCTTTTTTAACCTCTAATAATTCAGACTCAGAGTAACTTGTATCAAATTTCATTCTCGAAACGAGGTCCCACCTTAATCGTTATAATATGTACATTTTTATCGATAAATTATAAAAAGAAATTAATTCTTTTGGTTAATGGAAAACATAAGGAAATATGTAATTGTGTATTGCAAAATTCTAAGTTAACGTCATTTTTTTAGAAACTTATCTATCTTATCTTCTTATTCGGGTTTTCACGTTGCTCAAGAGTCGGCATTGAACGGGGCTAATTTAGCCGGTGCCGTTGCGAGGTACGAGGAGAGAAGAAGAGAGAGAAGGAGGAGGAGGAGGAGGAGGAGGAGGAGGAGGAGGAGGAGGAGGAGGAGAAGGAGGAGGAATAGGTGGAGAAGGTGGGGGAGGAAGAGGAGGGCAACTCGCAAGCCGCGCGCTCGTGGCCAGAACGGAAGAGAAGCCACGGGTGGCAAAGGCCGATAGCATCGAAACCGATCCTCTCATCTACCTTGAGTTAGGTAGTTCTCACTGTACCTAATGCATGCAGATCCCCGCGGCCAGAACAACTCTATGGCGCTAAACCGAGGCATTATTGTTCCAGGTGCCATTACGGCAACCTGCTTACACACACGGCCTCTTACAAAAGGTGAAAGCCACGCGGAAGTGCTCGCCCGCGTATGGTAATGCTCAGGCTCGATGCCGATCGAGCTGACGTCTCTCGAAAGGCCAGCTCGCCTTTCCATTTGAATTGGCCTCTTCCAAGTCACGTTTCTAATCCTTATCAATTTTGTTACCATATGATTTTTAATATTAGCATATATCCCTGTTTAAAAAGTTATTCATCGATTTAATAAGCTATTAAGCTGTTAAGCAATTATTTGGATACTCGTTATTGCCCGTTAAATGATAATTTTTATATTTGACTCCGATCGCGTTAAAAATCAAGCGATTTCTTTCTTTCTTTCTTTTTTTCTTTCTTTTTTTTTCCTTTTTTTCTTCATTTTTTTCTTTTCTTGTTTTCGTTTTTTTTTCCTTTTTGTTTTCGCTTTCCCCCTTTCAAATTGGCCTCTTCCAATGCTTTTTTTTTTTTTTAATTTATCAGGTCGCTAAGTTTAATCGAAAATAAGGGATTCGTCGGGATGCTTTTATCCACAGGTAGAAAAGAGAGCTTTTTGGGATGAGTACAATAGTTCCCAATGGTTCCACTTTGATCGTTCCGTAAAGGCAAAGGCGGACCTTTAATAAAAACAGCACGTATCGGTTCGGATGGTTGGATATATGATATTCTCCTTCCCGTCCTCATAAAACCGTCCTTCTGATGGGAACTCGCTGAGGTAGAATGCTACAGGAAAAGGGCTCCACCGCAGCTATCATAATACAGAGACACCCGGAACATGGATCTCGTGTTTATGGTGCGTCATCCGCATCGTATCCCCCGGTTGATCGGTCGGCTCTTGTTACCAACCCGTTATTGGGACCTCGTGGTATCTTAATGAGTACACTCCGCGGTTTTACTCGAAAAATACAAGCTTCTCTCTCTCTCTCTCTCTCTCTCTCTTTCTCTCTCACCTTCCCTCTTTCTTCTCTTTCGTAGGCCCTGCTAATCAGTTAGAGCCCGCATACGAGGATATCGTGCGTTGTAGTCTCGTCGAAAGTAGAATTCGTGAAGGGAATAAGAGTGTCATAGTAGAAAATCAAACGTTGAAGACAACAAACGCGGTTAGATTAGAAAAGAATAGAAAATTTTTATTAATTATTAATAACGTCACCTCCTCAATTTTTAATCATAATATCGTACACATACATTTATATAAACGAAATATTATTACCATTAACACTCGTTAATTCTTTAATATAATCATTCACAAATTATTTCGAAAGAAAATCAATTTCAATATTAGTTAAGCTTAATAGTACCAGTAAGCGTAGTACCAACCATATTTAAATTCCTTTTTTTACTCGCGTGTGAATTAAGAAGAAGAAGAAAAAAGAAAAGAAAAGAAAAGAAAAATGACAAAGGAAAAAAAGAGAAAATAGAAAAACAGGAAAGAAAAAAGGTACGAAAGAAAAAAATTAGGCTATACGTGGGGGGGAGAGGCCGGCGGATGGGCGGGGGGAGGGGGAGGTTAACGAGGGATCGTTTTCACGTTGGTCTTTCGTCGTCGTAGATCGCGTCGTTCTCATTCGATTTCTTGCCTTTGCTCTTCTCGTTCGATTCGTTTTACCGAGTATCGCGTTATCCTCAGATCGAAGCTACATTGGTGCTCTCGAGTTCCTCGGCAAGTCGCGATCGGCAACCGAGTTAAGGAGAAAGAATCGGCGAAGGCAAAAAACAAGCACTGCCTCGCGCGCCCTCTTTTAATCCGCCCCTGATACGCGATCGGCAGAAGAGAGACTCGCTTCTTCTTCTTCTTCTTCTTCTTCTTTTCTTCTCTTCTTTTTCTTATCCTATACCTCTCTCTCTCTCTCTCTCTCTCTCTCTTTTTCTTTTTCTCTTTCTTTCTTGAAGAAGCATACATACGCTATTAACGCGCGCAATGCGGCCTCGAGTTTGCGGTTACGGGCACGCGTGTACGCGCCGCAGGAAGTTACTTCTTATCGCTGGCCTGCTCCGATCCTGCCATCCTGGTGATATATTATTTAAGAACCTTATGCTAATACAAGTAAGCGAGCATTACCTCTTGCTTTAATGCATTAAGAGCTCGCTCAGGCCAGAATCGAGTAACCTTTCTTTCGAGTTACTCTCTTTAACACTTTCAACACTTCCGCCATCTTTCTTTCATCTAACGATCTCGAGCGATTTCCTTTTTTCTTTTTTTTTTTCTTTTTCTTTTTTTTTCCTCCTCTCTCGTAATTCATTAACATTAAACAATTTGAAATCGTTACGGACGATTTAATATTGCTATCAATTTCTCTTTTATTTTTCCTCTTTCCATTCTCTTTTGTTTTTCTTCGTCTTTGTAAATTTTTCTTTTTTTTTTTTCTTTTTCTTTTTTTTTTTTTTTTTTTTTTTTTTTAATTAAACATTTTTCATCGAGTTTACTTTCGAGAAATGAGAGGGAAAAAAAGAAAAATAAGATAAGAACGAGCGAGCGAGAGAGAAAGAGAGAGAGAGAGAGAAAGAGTGAGAGAGTGAAAGAGAGGAAGGAGGGAGACGGGAGAGTTCGCGTAACTTTCGGTTATATCCAAGAGAATTTATTGCCTCATTTATCGGGCCGGCCATTCGTCGCACGTTTTACTTGACGGTTGAGTCCAAGAGGCGTCTCGTGATCGCGCCTCTCTCAGCAACGTGGAGAGAAAGAGAGACAGGGGGAGATCCTTTAATAAGCGAACTTCCTGGAACGCAATGAAAAATATGTTTTTGCAGGCACGCACGATACGTGTCGCGATTTTATTATACCTGCCCACTTCCGACGATACTCACAGACGACGACGCGTTGTTCCTCTTCTTCCTATGACGAACGACGAGAAAACGACCCGTCTTGTCCGGTCTCTCTTTTCTTATTCCCTTTTACTTTTAACTTTATGCGAATAAAAGGATTTGCATTATTCGACGATCGAGTGTAAAGGACAAAAGATTCAAAGAAAAAAAAAAAAAAAAAAAAAAAGAAAAAAGAAGAAGAAATAATTATTCTAAATACCATTGAAAATGGAGCATTCGCTTAATCCTTGAATATTAATCTAGGAGTGATAATATTTCTTTGTTTGTTATTTAGAAGAAAAATAAATTAAAAAGAAAAACAAAAATGAAGACGTAGAAATTAAATATCTAAGATATCTGTTAGTATTTAGAAATATGTTAAATGAATATTTATTTATTGTTTGATAATTCGAAAAATAAATATAAAAATTAAAGAAAAATAAACATTGACGAATTATTTAACTTTAACTCTCTGCCAAATTGTAAGTACACGTAAAACGTTAATGTTTATTGAAATTATATCGCGATTATTATCTATTTTTTTTCTAATATAAAGATATATATATATATATATATATATATATATATATATATATAAATAATATTTATTCGTCGTTTCTCAAATCGAATATCTGACGGTGGGAGAGAGATAAATACATATACATATAAACGACTCAAAGTCCTTGGATAATTACGCATAATGTCGGTGTTCCGATAGGCCCGTAGGATGGCTCGATATTATATCAAGCGTGCACGAGGTCGTGGCGAAACATTTTGTGAAAGAGACCAAATCGTTTGCTTCCGGTGAGTCTTTCTGACTCGGGTCAGCGGATGAGGTGGGGCTCTCATTTATGAACCTGCTGCACCTTAACAAATCTGTCTATCTAAACGTTCGATGGATGACTGGATGGATAGATGGATGGATGGATGGATGGATGGATGGATGAATGTTCTTTCTTTCTTGTTTATTTTTTCATTTTTTTTTCTTTTTTTCTTTTTTTCATCCCTATAATATAAGTAAGAACGGATCTCGCGGTTTCACGTAAATCATCGATCGATGACGAACATTGCCTATATTCGACAATGATTTGCGTAACAATTAATTGTTTCGATCGATTTGCTCTCGGCTGCGAAAAAAAACTTATATTACATAATAGTGTCCATGAGAAAAAACGATAGAGAGAGAGAGAGAGAGAGAGAGAGAGAGAGAAATAGAGAAAGAGACAGAGAGAACAGTAATAGAGACGAGTCGATGATTAAAATTGAAGTATCGGCCGAAGTAATTAGCTCGCACGCAACAACGTACGCTTGGAAGTCGTACCGCGTAATAATCAGGTATATAAATAGTAACGATGCTCCGGTGCTAATTACCGAAGTAATTAGTAAGCAAGCGCGTGGTTAATTACAAAATTAAATTGCCACTATCGATCCTTGGCATCGTGGGTTCCTCGTCGAATCTAGCGAGCGCGTCCGGACTGCTTGGTTTAGGTTCTCTATGCGTTGCGTCGTCGTCTTTGCTCTGCCTCTATGTGTATCTATGCGCATGTGTTATGTGTGTGTCCGTATGTGTGTGCATATGTATGTGTGTGTATGTGTGTGTGTGTGTATGCACGCGCGTGTACGTGTACGTGTACGTGTACGTGTACGTGTACGTGTACGT
>NC_140810.1:15572500-15577500 GCF_050613455.1 Vespa mandarinia
AAGCATAAATCGTGTTCCGTGCTGCGTTTTAGAGGCTTACTTTGAACACACCCGCGCACATATATGAAAGGACGCATATATGTAAGTAACGAAGTTGCATGGGCGTGTAACCAGAACATAAATGAGATACTAAACTCATATATATATATATATATATATATATATATATATATATATGTATGAACATGTGTATAAGAGAAATATATGTCTGTGTGTGTGTGTGTATGCGTGTATACACACACTTTTCTGGATTCGTCCAGTGCTCCCTTTTTCCGGATGACTCACATTTCACGCTAGTGACTTTCAAAATACGTTAAAAAAGTCCGACTAATTAATAATCATGCGAGAATGATCGGGACAACGTTATTTACTTAGATGCCACTTGTTCTTTCCTTCCTGTACGTTCTTATGTACCTTTAGAATCTATCGGAACTACCACGTGCACTAAACATATTGTATATGGTACGTTTAACTACGAAGAAGAAGGTGAACGTTGTTCGTACAATTTGAAAAAAAGTTTTACGAGGGAACAGGTGAACCAGGATGTGTCAAAGAGGAAGCCGTTTCGGTACTTTTTCTGTTATATTACCTAGCGTCCCTCGAGCGTGTATTTGTGTGAGAAAGAATATATATATATATATATATATATATATATATATATATATTACTTAGTAGTATATATACTTTTCTCACTCATATATAAGATTTTATTGTTCAGGAATATCGAATGAGCTGTACATATTTAATTATTCATTTGAAATCTTTCTTATAACGACTCTTTCGAATAATTTACGTAATAAAAAATCTTCCTCGTCTTCGTTTATTATGTGAGCATAATGGAGTGAGTTGAAAAAATAAAAAAAAAAATAAAAAAAAGGAAACAAAAAATAAGAAGAAGAAAAAGCAAAAGAAATCAAACTAACTCCTCGTTTTAGATGTGTCAATCGTCGAAGGGCCGCGAGGTAGGAAGGAGGGGGGGAGCAAGTGGTGCCGAGAGAGAGAAAGAGAGAGAGAGAGAGAGAGACAGAGAGAGGCAGAGAAAGGGGTGGAGGGGAGAATACGTACGTCAAGCGGAGTATGGATAACTCAAAGGAAACGATGTATTAACGAGGTCAAGTGGTACATCGACTCTACGCGACATGCTTTTTGCATTACATTGACGTGTTCTTCATTAAGAACAATAAGAAGATGTCCGGGAAACGGCGTTTCCTTAGTATCGGGATCCGGTATTTGCTCGTTCAACGTACGGTTAAAAGCTTTCGCGAATATCGTAAAAGTAGAAAGAATAATATGAGAAAAGGTTTTTACTATGATAAAGCTTCTTATCTTATTCTTTTCTTTTATCCTCGATAAAAGATAAAATGATATTGTGGGACGGATCCATTGTACGGTGATTTCACAAGACCCAGTCGAAATAATATATATTATATAAGATCATGGTAAAAGAGAAAAGGTGACAGACAGAGAGAGTGAGAGAGAGAGAGAGAGAGAGAGCAAAAGACGGAATTGATAAAGTGTTTCATACGTATCATCCAATATTGGTCACGCGAAAGAAGGGAGTAGTATGGTGGGGGAAGAAAGAATCGCATGGAGAAGGAATGGCCAGCAATCTTGATATAAGTAATGCATTTCTTTTATATCTGCTCGAGATAAAGAATAATGGATGGGACGCGGACACGGCGAGTTTCGCTGTCGCGCGTTCACTCTCTCTTTCTCTCTCTCTCTCTCTCTATCTCTCTCTTTCTCTTTCTCTCGCAGAGATATGATACCTTCTTTTCCAGTTTGCTGAAACTCCGCACGGACTATGACGATAATAATAATCTATCGTGACCGTCCGTCAGACCGTTAAATCTCTCCTATTATATTTCAAATATCGAAGAAATCAATTTCACATTTATCTTTTTATTATACATTTCTTGATTTTTTAATATTGAAACTGATAAGGGGAGATATAATATTTCGAAATATTATTGAAATATTTCTTTTTTATTATAGAGATAAAGTCGTAATAGAATCTATCTAATTAACCTAATTTTATAAAACCAACGTAGAAAGCTATAAAATAGGAAAAGGGTATTACGTCATTAGAAATTTTTGATTACCATAATTTTACGAATCACAGGAGATAAAACCTGAAGATTCTTCTTCTTATTTTACTTCCTTTATTTCTTTCTCTTCTTCTTTTTTATTTTATTTTCTTGTTTCTTTTTTTCTTCTTCTTCTTCTTCTTTTTTTTTCCTTTATTTGTTTTTTTTTTTTTTTTTTTTTTTTTCTTTGCTTCGTTCTTTATCGAAGAAATATTTTTCTATTTTGATGGTAGATCGTCAAAGCAGTTACATAAATAACGTCATTTTATGAATCGGAGAGAGAGGATATTAAAGATAGAACGTATATCGCAGGTGTATAAGGAGGTGGAAGCCAGGTTTGAAATTGTTCGGGCTATGTCGGCTTTGTAGATATCTAGGTATGTATACCAAAAAGGGAAATCTTTCTTTCTGTGACAAAGAGAGTCCACGGTTAGATGTCACAAAACGATAGCGCCCGACTGGTATTCCTTTCGTCGCATAATTATCCTGACACCCTTACGCTCGCGAGCCTTTATCTCTGGCTTGTATCGTTACGCGGCCAAGGCAGATGCGAAGATCGAATTAGGAACCTCCTAGAAGTTCAACCTGGTACTTCTCGCCATGCTAAGAGACGGAGAAAAAGAAAAAGAAAAAGAAAAAGAGAGAAAGAGAGAAAGAGAGAGAGAGAGAGAGAGAGAGAGAGGACATATGAAAATAGATGGGTACTATCGTTCGACTCGGAGAATAGAGGAAGTTGGTATAATTAATGGAAGACATCTTCTAACGAGGACAATAAATTTCATTCTAATCGTCCGATACGAAAAACCTACGATAAATTTCAATTAATTTGTATCGAGTAAAAAGGGAAACGTTAATTCACTTTATCGTTAATTAAATTTAGAAATAAATGATAAATAAATGATACCGACGAAATTTCAGAATATGATGGTTATATTTATTTCTTTCTTATCTTCCTTCTTACCTTTTCCTTCGTTTTTCTTCGAAAAAATCGAAGGAAAGAAATTGACAAAAAGAAAAAAGAAAAAGAAAAAGAAAAAGAAAAAAGAGAAAGAAAAAGAAAAGGAAACGTAACATTAGACGCATATATAGGGATATATTAATAATTAATGACAATATTTAAGGAAAAGAAAAGAAAAAAGAAAAAACGAAGGAAAGAAAGAAAAAAAGAAAGAAGAAAAAAAAAAGAAAGAAAGAAAGAAAGAAAGAAAGAAAGAAAGAAAGAAAATATCAAGACACACGTAACTGTCCAAGATCATTCGTGAGTGTAACGATTATGACCGGTCGTTAGGAAAGAAAGTATCACACGAAGAGAAGAAGAGCTTTTCAGAAAACGTGAGACGTTACATACAGACACACAGACACACACACGCATATGTATATGAGAAAGAGAGAGAGAGAGAGAGAGAGAGAGAGAGAGAGAGAGAGAGAGAGAAAAGAGAAGTGACATATTACAGGCTCCGTGCCAAAATCACGTAGCAAGCTTGATGGACCGAGAGACGCTCTCGAGATATCGTGGACGAAACGTCTCGAAGCTCGACGGCTCGAAAGACGTGTTCGTTCGTCCGGCGTGTTTGCTCGGCCTTGAATAAAACGGCTTTTCCCGCATGGTCGCACTTTGCTATCGAGAAAATATCATTTTATTTCATTTATGACCATGTGCCTTGCCCAAGGAAGGGCTTCTATCTTTTCCTCTCTCCTTCTCTCTTTCTCTTTCTCTTGTGCCAGCCATATCGTACTTCTATAGGGGGATTTACGAAGCTCCATCGTATATTTTAGACTTCGACTAACTGTCCTACGTAGTAGCATATAACGTTGAATATTCTTTTTACTTAAATTTCTTTTACTTAACGAATTCGATTTGATTTTCTTACTTTTTCTTTTTTTTTTTGCTTTTCTTTTTTTTTTTCTTTTTTTTTTTCTTTCTATTTCTCATTTATCGATCCTTTTTTATTCCTTTCTTTTTTTCCTTCTTTTATTTATTCATTTGTTTATTCTTTTTCTTGTTTCTTTTTCCATTTTTTATTTTTTATTTTTTTTCTTTTTTTTTCCATATCGATCATACACGAGCAGATATATATATACATATATATATATATATATATATAATATTTTATATTAATTTAATTTTCATATTAATTTTAATTAGATTTGTTTCATTAATCGAGAAATAACGATCAATCGATTCGAAACAAATTGATTTAATTATTAATATTGCATTTGATTGAAATCGTAATCGATGGATACGATACGAGTAGACGAAATGAAATGATACGTATTGGATTCGTTCGAATTTGCGAAACATCGCGAGGTAATGTGAAATGAAGAAGAATAAATCAAAAAAAAAAAAAAAAGAAGAAAAAAAAAGAAAGGAAAAAAGAAGAAAAGAAAAGGAAAAGATATATGAAAAAAGAAAGGGGGGAGGGGGAGAAAAAAAGAAAAAGAAAAAATAAAAAAGAAGTCGTAATAGAACGATAAAAAGGCAATGCGTGGCTCGTTGCGAGTAGGTGCGCCGCCGTCTGCTATATATGTATATCGTATATACTAGATATACACATATACAGATATCGATCTGTATTCCAACGATTTCACCGAGGCTATCTCAGCCTCGTTTTGACTGAAAACAGAGAAACATATCGTCTTTTATGGAAACCCCGTCGCCTTCGTCGTAGCCGGCGAGAAACGAGCGACGCGTTTCACGGCATGGCGTTGAAACCATCGAGTCAAGCGAGCGAGCGAGCGTGCAGAGAAACGTCAAAATTGATATTCTTCGCTCGACTTCGAGAACCGGCGCGCATAAACCCAGAATCCGATATTTCGCGTGCCATATTCCATGGAGAAGGACGCCTTCTCGCGTGCACATACGTATACACGTATTTACATTCATATACTTCGCACACATTTATAGTTTACTAT
>NC_140810.1:15580000-15600000 GCF_050613455.1 Vespa mandarinia
TTCGTTTAGTTAAACATTCTTTTCTTTTTTTCTTTTTTTTCTTTTCTTTTTTTTTTTTTTTTTTTTTCATAGTTAACAACGTTAGAATCGTATTTTTCGCTTTGAATTTTCACGACTTGGATCTTCTTTTTTTTGTTCTTTTTTTGATTTTCTTTTTTTCTTTCCTTCGAAATTATAACGTTAACGTATTCTTCCCTCTTCTCTTTCCCTCTCTCTCTCTCTCTCTCTCTCTTTTCTTCTCTCTTATTTTTCTCTTTTCTTTTTTTTCTTTTTTTCTTTTTCGACTGTCACATTTCTTGCTGCCCGCTCGAAGTGACTTTAAAGTCAAAGAAATTGGACTCGTTGCTGGCCGAAAGATAGGGAATCAGAAATCGTAAAACTAAACCGCGTGTCGAGCGGATCGCATCGGACGTGTACGTGTGCGGCTGAATAACAGCCGCGATCCAAGTTAAAACTCCTGATCGGCATGCCGGTGAACGCGTTTCTGTGCGAAGGTACTACGTGATCTCACGTCGGCCGTCTTCGCGGAGCCCGTAAAAACACGTTCCCCTTATTATGAGAGAAAGAGAGAGAGAGAGAGAGAGAGAGAGAGAGGAAAAAAAGAGAGAGAAAAGAAAGAAAGAGGGAGGGAGACGTAAAATGATCATTTTCTTTCTTTTTTATCAATTGAATAACTTACCTCGAAAATTAAGAGAGAATCTTTCCAATGATTTTCGTATTCAATTATGTATGTATTATAATAATTCAAAGGGAAACTTAAGCTTTGACTTATTAATTAATCTTCGATTAATGATGCCAATTATTCTACTGACGTTTGACATTTTTTTTATTTATTTAATCCTCGATGAGTATCGTTGAAAATGAAAGAAAAAAAAAAAAAAAAAAGAAATTAATTTTCATACAACATTAAGGTTCAATCGCGTCATGAAACTTTCATAAGGATAAAACATTTTAAGGATTAATCGACATGCTATTCTTTCATGTCACTTTTTTTCTTTCTTTTTTTCTTCTTCTTCTTCTTCTTCTTCTTTTTCTTCTTCTTTTTCTTCTTCTTTTTCATATCACTGTTATAAATTAACGATCGACTTGATTGAGAATTTTAAGAAAATTCTTTCATTGATAATGATAATCTAACTTAGAAAGGATATGTTAAAGAAAAATTCGCAGTTGCATAGCTAACTACCAGGATGTCATTGTTTTCATCCTCCAGCTTCCTCTCCTCCTCCTTCCTTCTCTCTCTCTCTCTCTCTCTCTCTCTCTCTCTCTCTCTCTCTCTCATGAACGTTAAAGCCTCCTCCTTTTCCGTCCTTTCTCCGCCAACACCTTCTCCACCGTACGCCGAGCTCTTTCTCCGAGCGTGCGAGCATTCCGACTCTTAGCCACGTTGCACGCATACTTACATGGCTTATTTCCAGTGGCCCGCGATGCATTCGGTGCATCGTTCTTCTCCTCGCAGATCAAACGGTTTTCCAGTCTCGTGCGTTCCTCTTCTTTCAAGATTGCCGACGTACTCGACGAATTTCGAACGAAGAAATTAATAAGAAAAATATACTCGTGAAATTTTTAATACGATTTAACGATTAACAATCGTATAAAAGTATAATAATAACTATAATCGATCGATTAACAATTAAATGAGATTTTCAATTAATATCATTAATTGAAAATAATCAATAATCAATAAGTTGATCGATTAGTACGAACTATTATCAATCGAATTCTCTTCTATGCATGTAATTTATATTGAAAAGAAAAATGAACAAAAAGAAAAAAGAAAAATCGAAAAATATATAAATATCGATTGATCGATTGATCGATTGATCGATCGATATAAAACGTTAAGAACGACGAAGGGAGATCTACATAAATGATCAATGATAAGGTATATAATAAAACTAGAAAAGAGTCAAGTTCCCACAGTCTATAACGAGTTAGAAGCATGAGTAGGGTTGAGCGAGAGCAATGTGGTGGGAGAAGCCTGGAACCATGGCCTTGTCTTCCAGGGCCAGGTCGAATGTGTCAACCATAGGAACGTGCGACAAGTAAGCAGGATCGTTGCCAACGCCCCGGGACGGCTCGAACCACCGGCTTAGAGTATCGTCACTGGGACGGAGCCGTCGTAAACATCGGCCGAGAGCGGCGCGACTTGTAAATTCAGCTCTGGCGTTTTAATGGTCTACAACGCGCGCGTGTATTAGTTTCAGGGGCATTAATAACGCCGCGGTGAAAGGCTATCGTCGATTAATTAGTCACTTAGCGCGCTACGGTCTCTCTCTCTCTCTCTCTCTCTCTCTCTCCCTCTCTCACTCACTCTTTCTTTCACTCTTTTACTCACTCTCTTTCTTTAGTACACACACATACATACACTCCAGATATTCTTCCTAGGGCTTCTCAGGTACCTCAGGATATAAAGACTCCTTTTCTTCCTTCTCGTTAGTCCTCCTTTTCCTTCTTCTACATCTCCTTGGTCGTATCATTTGACAGTGTTTAAAATAGTGGAAACGATCGAACGTTTTGCGATCGAAATTCTACGTCTTTCTGCGTGAACGTGCAATCTGGTAGTTCGAAATCCTTTTAGAAAATAATTAATACCGATAATAAATAATAAAGTGTTATCATAGTAAGAATAAATTGTAATTAATTGTCATTTAACAATAGCGATAGAATTTGTTTTATATTTTCATTATTTAGATTCAATGTTTATAATGATATAAGGATATTGTTATTTCTATTGTTATATATTATATATAAAATTCGTGAACTTCGTTTAAAAGTTTCAATTAATTAGTTAATAGTTTAAAAGTTTAATGTAATGTTAAAGAAAAAAGCATTTATCGTGAATCGGAATACATAATATATTACGATTCTAACCAACGACTTTCTCTTTCTTTCGTTCTTTTCTTCCTAACTGATCGATGAAACGCTCAAGGGTATATATGTTTGTATGTAAGTATATATATATATATATATATATATATATATATATATATATATATATGTCCGAACTAAAGGGAGAATTAATAATACGCGGATTATCCAAAGGCGAGAGACTTACACAGGTGCCTATAGGATAGAAGGCACGGGCGGGCCCGACAGAGCCTAATTCGTGTCTTCCTTTGCAAACTTATAATTCAAGCTCGTAGACTGGAACAGAACCGAAGAGAACTACGCTAACTTGCACAACGGTAATTATACACTCCATCCAGCCCCATTCCCGCGTGGCGTAAGGCTGCCTTTTGTATCTCTCTCTCTCTCTCTCTCTCTCTCTCTCTCTCTCTCTCTATCTATCTATCTATCTCTATCTCTATCTCTATTACTCTCTCACTCTCTTTCAACATGCCCTTAAATTTCACTTTATTTATGCCTTAACTCTTGTCTTCGAATACATTCGAAAATGATTTTTCTTATAAGTTATCATACAAGAAAGAAATTATTATTTTTAATTCGATTAATAATTAATCCTTAAATCGTCAACAATCTCTTAAAAGATCTCTTTCCCCTCCTCCATCCCATTCCAAAATAAATTTTCTTTCGTTATCGTTCAGAAACTTGACGATCTATAATACTCGATTAATTTGAAACAATATATAATGCATCATCTCGATAATACGTTCATCTTTTTATGATACGAATTAAAAATCCTTAAAACAAAAAAAGGAGAAAGGGAGAAAGAGTGAGGGCGTGTGAGAGAGAGAGAGAGAGAGAGAGAGAGAATTGATAAGAATAATCTTCTTCTACAAACACGTACAAAACAAGTCGTATATATTCATGTCAGAAATTAGTTGCATAATAAATTCGGCCGTGTATATAAGATGCGAAGACGCGAAGCGAGAAGGCTATTCGAGAACAGAGTACAAGGAATGGAATCTACAGTGCGGTAAATTAAAGTGCTCTGTTTTAATGCTGTTATAAGAATTACTACTCTCGGACTTGCCTCCTAAATCTTATCCACCTATCCTTTCCCCTTCCCCTCCTCTCTCTCTCTCTATCTGTCTCTCTCTCTCTATCTATCTCTCTCTCTCTCTCTCTCTGTCTCTCTCTCTCTCTCTCTCTGTTACTTTTTGTTTCTCTAAGGGATTAGAGACGTGCGAGGCTACTTTATTTCGACTTCCTTACGAACCATGTCCGTCCGTTTTATTTATCCACGTCGCAAGCGCATATATGTGTTTTTTATTTAAATTCATAGTAGTTCAGAATAATAATATGTTAATTCACATGAAAAGAATTCGAATTCACGTATAAATGGGAAAGACACGTCTAACTCGTGCGAATCGACAAGGACGTACATTCTTTTTCACAGGACGGCGCGATAAATATATCCACCCCTTAATTAGATTTATTCGCCCTTAATTCGGAAAAGGTGAGCAAGATTTAAGGGTCAGCCAGTGATCGCGATCTCTCGCCGTTATTAAAACAATACACGCGATCTCGTGAAGTCAAGGAAATCTTTTTCTCTCTTTCTCTCTCTCTCTCTCTCTCTCTCTCTCTCTCTCTTTCTCCTTCTTGTCTCACCCACGATATTAACGAACAGAAAGACAGAAAGAGAGAAAGAAAGAAAGAGAGAGAAAGAGAGAAAGAGAGAGAGAGAAGACGGCTTTCGACTCGATTTCTCGTTGGGTCTTTCGTGTATGAGTAAACGTCGCGTGTTAACGAGCATTTAGTTCATTCCTGTCACTTTGTCAGCCGGTAGACGTATCTTTTTCGGCCCCGAAGCGTCGTTCCATTTTAAGCCTCGCACAATACCTCGACGTGTAGCTCGCGCGCGGCCGCTATGAAAACGTAATTTACTGTATCTGGCGCCTCTTCTATATTTACGATGAATACTCAAAGAAAAATAACAGAGATATATACCCGCGAAAGATTTTTCATCGCGATATCACGTCGTGATTTTTTTTCCCTTTAAATTAAAACGAAAATATTCCGTGGGAATGTGTATTTATATATATATATATATATATATATATATATATGTATTTAAAAACGTTGGAAATAAATCATGTGAATTCTCATATTAATTAAAATTATTAATTATCTGATAATCTGATAATAAAGACGATGACGATTCCTTTTTCTTTTTTCCTCTTTTCTTGTTTTTTTCTTCTTTTCTTTTTTTTTTTTTTTCTTTTTCCTTGAAAGTACACTTTAATTAAATCACTTATATTATCAGATATTATTACAAATTACGAGAATATATCATAGGCAAGTAGATATTCGTTATTAATCCGTATATTTTTTAATTATAATATTTGAGAAAAAGAAAGAAAGAAAGAAAAAGAAAGAAAGAGAAAAGAAAAAAGAAAGAAAGAAAAAAGAAAAGAAGAAGAAAAAATAAGGAACATTTCATTGTATGCATGTACGTATAATATAGACACTTGAAAGCAAAGTAAAGATGTCGAAAATTATTACTCATCATGAGTTTATGTTGGTTCTTGACACGTAACGAGATCGTAACGGAGTAACGGACGACATTGGATCGCACATAACGTCTACTTCATTTTCGAGACGTTTCAGATGGGAATGTTTAATAAGAGAGAGAAAGAGAGAGAGAGAGAGAGAGAGAGAGAAAGAGGGAGATAGATATAGAGAAAGAGAGAGAGAGAGAGAGAGAAAGAAAGAGAGATCGTATACTTGGACTTCTCGAAGAAGTATTACTATGCGGAACGCGGTGGAGCAGCATAACGGTAAGTCTCGACGTTCGCGAACGATCGCGCGGTGTCGTTGTGCCGGCGCGACAATGCAAGGTTATACATCTTAAATTCTCACGGCGACATCAATCCTATCGTTCGATAGAAATCTCCCCTCCTTGCGGGCGAGAAAGCAAGTAAGCAAGTAAGCAAGTAAACTACACACCAACGTAGACGATCGAGCGACGACGTGCCTTCGTTAGAAGGCTTAGGACTCCAAGAAAAGGGAAGAGAATGAAAAAAAATCATTACGAGAAGACTCGCATTTGCTTAATACGTGATCGAGCATAAATCAAAGCGATCTTAAGACTCTTAAGTTGTTGTAAATGAGTACATATGTACATACATATATACATACATACATACATACATACATACATATATACAGATATATAAATACGTGGATGGTTATATACGTACTGTACAAACGATGTGATTAGAGAAATGTCTCTCTAATGAGGAAAGATATGAAATCGAGTTGACAAGGAGGTAAGACTTTCGTATAACGAGTTATTCGGAAGATGAAACGCAAGGAGAAGTATGTATATACTCTCTGAAATAGTATGTACTTACCTACGGGGTAATGATCATCGTCTCATATTTCTTCTTACAATCAAGACATTGGTAGGTAATTTGTGGTAGCAAGGGGGCGGATACTCCGTAGGAGCTACCACGGTAAGGATCTAATATACTCCACTCATAACCATTAATCACTCGAGAGAAATCGCCGGGAGCTGGCCGGAGTAGCTGGCTATTGTTTATCACCTTTTTTTCTCCGCTTAGGAACCACCGTGAGTTCCACTAACAGAAAGATGGACAGAGACAAAGAGTGAGATAGAGAGAGAGAGAGAGAGAGAGAGAGAGAGAGAGAGAGAGAGAGAGAAGAAAGAACAATGGAATTTTCGAATTTTCTTTCTCAATCGAAACGTAGAAACTTTGAGAAGAAAAACATGTTCATTCGTCAAAAAAGTCTACTAAGATTTGTCCACAATGAAAAACAACGGATATCTTTTTGTCGATCTTTACGATACACTTAAGTGCCTTTCTTACGTATCGCAAGGTTAAACGTTCTTTCCCGATCTTCCTCTTCTTGTCTTATTTATTTTCAGGTTACTCGGGACTATACGGATACGACGGTATGCGTAAACACTTATATGTATATACGTACACATACAAATGGATACATACGTACGAAGGTACATAGGACAACGGTTGGGAAGGTAGTAGCACCTCGCGTGGAATACACGTTGGCTGCTAACTCAGCTGACCGGTCATTAATAAACCGAAGCCATTACCAAGCAACCCCCGAATGTGCATGGTGCTCCGTGTGCTCGCAACTATGTATGAGAGAGAGAGAGAGAGAGAGAGAGAGAGAGAAAGAGAGACAGCAAGAGAGAGAGAGAGAGACAGAGAGACAGCGAGAGAGAGAGAGACAGAGAGAGAGAGAGAGAGAGAGAATATACAAGGGTATGTATCTAAAACCACTATCCTCAGAGTTTCCCTCCCGATTCAGATCCAAAGAGAAGAGGAGAATGAGGAAAGAGAAAGAGAGAGAGAGAGAGAGAGAGAGAGAGAGAGAGAAAGATAGAGGTAGAGATAGACAGAGAGAGAAAGAGTATAGTGTCCAAGAGGAGTAAGGGGTAGTTTCTCTAGCACCCCCGCGTGAACGAGGGTAGCAAGCGAGTTTCCTCTTTAGCCAGAACAGGGCAGAGGCTAAGTCGGGTTATAGTCCGGCGGTTATAGCATTGGCCCCGCTGGTATGTCATTTATAAATGTCCTCGCGAAATGACCCGTTCGTCCATCTCATCCCTTAAGCACGGTCATTAAAGTCGGCCATAGTTGAGAGCAGTCGACGTTCGGATATCCTCTTCTCTCTCTCTCTCTCTCTCTCTGTCTCTCTCTCTCTCTCTCTCTCTCTCTCTCTCTCTCTCTAACGCTTTGGCGAACGCATACGTATACTACGGGTTAATGAAATGCTTTATTAACGGTGGAAGGGAGCGAAGATTTTCTCAGTAACAGTCGTTGGAAGTCGTCCAATCCATTTGTATTCCTCAACGATATCCTATTTCTGTCTTTAGTTCTTCTCCTAGTGTGTGTGTGTGTGTGTGTCTCTCTCTCCTTTTTCTTTCGCTTCTCAACGTTTCCAGATTTTTAACGGGACGATCAGGGCGTTCGCAAAGAACGTTGACTTTTAACGCTTTGTGTATGACAGAAAGTCTCGTCCTGTTGGATAAATGAAACATTTAATATATCGACGAGAAGATTCGTTCTTAAGATTTGTTCTTGATGGATCCTTGCTGAAAGGATCGGAATGCGAATAGGGGAGACACCACTGAATAAGAGTAAGAAGAAAAATCTTTATCTTCCTCTTTCTCTCTCTCTCTCTCTCTCTCTCTCTCTCTCTCTCTCTATCTCCTCTTTTTCTGTTCTCTGTCAGACAAGATTTGAGGGAAAATAATAGCCCGTGGAAAAGAGAGTCAAGGCCTGTTCCTTTTGTACTCGGTTCTCGCTGACGATGATTGGCATCTCCATTGTCGCGATAGTGGACAGGATTTTCATCCGCGGATGAAATTCTTTTTATTTAAATTCAACGTCGTAAAATTAGATCGACGTGAGGTCAGTGAGAAAATCGCCAGTGAGATATTTCAACGAACATCCCTTCATACCGTTTACCATTTTTCATTTCTTATTTCTACATGTTTCTCTTTTTCTTTTTCTTCTTTATTTTTTCTTTCTTTTTTTTCTTTCTTTCTTTCTTTCTTTCTTTCTTTCTTTCCTTTTTTTCTTCTTCTTTTTATTTCTCTCTCTTTTTTTTCTTTTTTTTTTTTATATATGCATCATGGATGATCGATTGCGCGAATTCAATATGAACGAAAAAATGGCTGAGTAGAAAAACTTGTTCTTGTCACGAGATGGACTCTATGACACCTGTTAGACTAAGCGTATATTTGATCGATCGGCTATCGAAGAGAAGAGGACCTTGATGTTGCTATTGCTGCTACTTACTTTGCTAGACCATAAGTTTATGGTTTTCGTTGGATAGGGACATAGAAAGAAGTGAGAAGTGCCGGGAATGGAAGAAAAACGCGAGACAAACGGTTATGTTATAGGTTCCATATGGGGAATATCACTCGTACTAGACGGGTCGTAATACGACGTGGCTGATCCGCGAGGAACCACCAAATATACATGGTTTTCCTCTCACAATTGACGAGCATCTGCCAGATTCGTTTCTACGAATACACGAATCTCTTTCTATATCCTTGGGAAATAAAATTCATACGAATTCGACGATCATACGTGAAAATCGTTTTTATAAATATCACTTCAATTTTTATATTATATAATGTATAATAGAGTTATAATAGTCGTGAAAAGTCTTTCAAATCGAAATAAAATTGACAAAATGTTTTAATATTAACACGATTCTTATAACGAAGACAAAATTTTATATACGTAATAATAGATTGTATCGTTTGTTTCATCTTAAATTATACGATCGAATATCTATGATCCTATTGATTTTATTAAAAAAAAAAATAAATAAATAAATAAAAAGAAAAACGAACGTTTCGAATAAAAGTTATTACGTCTAAAGGAAGAAATGTAATATTTGTTGCGGCTATTTCGTAGAGTAGGGGAAGCTCTTGTCAAGATACCGAAGTCACAATATATTTTTCTTTATTTTTTTCTTTTTTTTTTTTTTTCTTTCTTTTTTTCTTCAATGGAAACCAATATCTTAAATTGAATTAAAGTCGTAAAAAATATCAATACAAAGGCAACGAGTACTGAACAGTTGTATTATTTCTATAGATAAATATTATTACATTAAATATTATGATTACATTAAATATTATGACTTTAATTTGAAACATTTCTTTATAAAACCAATAGGATCGGAGATATATGGTCATATCGTTTAAAACGAGACACTCAATAGATACATACATATGTATGTATGTCCTGTGATACGGGGGTCATGTATTTACAGTCATTATTTACAGTCAAATCTGTCGAATTAACATTGCGTGTAACGTGCTCGTAAATAAAAGCCGAGGGAACTTCGTAGTCCTTTTCAAGAGTCTCGAACATACGTATAACCTGTCTCTCTTTCTCTTCTCCTCCTTCTCCTTTTTCTTCTTTTTCTTCTTCTTCTTCTTCTTCTTCTTCTTCGTCATTTATTCGTGACGATTATATTCAATCCTCTCTGTCAAACGCATTTCAAATCTTCCCTCAGAATTTTAAAGCTAATCTTGTAACGCGTTGCAAATAATGATTATATCGAGGGAAGAAAGAACGATAAGATATACGAGAGAAATTTTTTTTTTTTTTTTTTTTTCTTTTTTTTTGTTAACATACAAACGATCGTATCAAAAGAGAATTCGATATATTCGAATCGTCGATCGATAAATCGATTTCCTCTTGGAATTTTCTCATAAAACATTAAAGCTAATCCGACGACGTGTTTTAAATAACGATTATTACGATTGAACACGACGATGAAAATCAATGAGAGAAATTTTTCAATGTCAAAACGTACGAATTGAAAAGATAATTACGATGACATATATTTGAATCGATTTCTCTTTCAATATTATTCTTTATTTCCCCCCTTAATAATCCCTTTTTATCTCGTTTATTTTCTTAAAATATTTTTTACCTCATTATCCTGACTTAATCTCAATCACCTTCCTGTGTGTGACTTTTTTTCTTTTTTTTCTTTTTTTTTTTTGTGTGTCCCATAATCTAATCGACTTCCTTCAAATTTGCGATTAATTTCAAGCATAGGCTACGACGTATCGACCACTTTCCGAGAACACGAACCCTACGTTTCGAGCCACCCTTCAATTCTTTTATCCGACAAGAAACTCGTCCAGGAGCTTTCGATATACGAACACAAAAATCAGCTTTATTCTGACATGTGGATGAAATCGAAAGGGCGCGGTGGGGTAGGAGTAGGGTGTGTTTTGCCATAAGTTCCATAGCTTCATGATATCTATACGACACACGTCATATAATATATAAATGTATACCATATATAAACTCTGTATCTCTCTCTCTCTCTCTCTCTCTGTCACACACACACACACACACACACACACACACGCGCACTAATACATTGAAAACAATTGGACGTTTTTACAAAGCAACGATCCAACCATTCCCCAATTAAATCTCCGCGTCAGATCTTCGAAATTAAACAACTCACCCCGTTTCCATTTCCAACGTATTTAACACGTATAGAAGGTAGGTAGATATCGATCGATCGAATCTGAACGTGAGCGAGATGATTGGCGAGCTTTAAACCGGTCTATAAATATAACGCATGCATCAATAATGTACAAGCGCACTATCAATATACGAAGAGGTGGAAGAAGAGAGAAAGAGAGAGAGAGAGAGAGAAATTCGATGTTATGTATCAAGGTAATGGCGGTCTGCCGTTGGTGTGGCTAGCTGCGTCGATCGAGGGAAGCAGAACCGTTTTTGAGAGATGGTAGGGGGAGGAATAGAAGGCTGGTTGGGGTTACGGGGGGAGGTGAAAGCTGAGTGGGGTCCATATTGCGGTCGAAATGTTTCATCAAATATTTAAGTGGCATCGTGCTGCTATCAGATACACTTCAAAATTCATGCCGCGAGACCCATGCGTTCGTGCGGTGTGCGGTAGTGCGTCGTCGATTAAAAAGCTCTTTCGATCTCGTCGAAGACTACCGGCATAACTTTATGAACCATGGACATATATATATATATATATCCCCCATCACCGCCCCATCTTCTCCACCCCCTATGAACAAGGTTATTTTTCTCGAATGTAACAGAGTCCGGGGAATCGGATCTTTTTCGTCAAAATTTTTTAATAATAAACGAAACGACGTGCCTTCGAAAATCGTTCTAATACTTTATCTCGCATTTGAATATTTAATTGAATGAAAATGAAAAAGGAAATCGTGAAATGTGAATTTTTCAATCACTTAAATCATCGTCTATTCTTTTTGTCTCTTTTCTTTGTTTCTTTTTCTTTTTTTTTTTCCTTTATTCTTCTTTTCTTTTTTTTCTTCTTCTTCTTCTTTTTTTTTTGTTTTCCTTTTATCAGAAAAAAACACATGACAATGCCAAAGTAAAATTATCACATTATTTGTTTCATTTTCGTATATCTAAATACGTACGATCTAGAAAATCTTTTAATTATCATCGAAGTTAAAGTTAAACATCGAGATGACATCGAGAACTTGATAATTGAATTCTTAATTCATTGACATTACGATAAAAGAATTCGATTTGAAAAAAAAATACAAGAATATTCTTCGACGAAGCAATTATGTATATCGTTTTGAGAAATGTATACGTTTAAATAATATAAATTATTATAAATCCATGATGATGATAAAGGATATCACGGACTATCGGAAAAACGAGCGAAAGGAGCCGACAGGACGGTAGTCACGAGTTAATAGGATCGAAAAGATCGTCGACGTTTAGTCGCTATCGATACGCGGAACGGGTACGATCGCGTCCGGAGACCGGTAGTAAGCAACCTGAAGTAGAAGGACAGAGAGAAAGAGAGAGGGAGAGAGAGAGAGAGAGAGAAAGAGATAGATAGAGACACGTTACGACTTAAGAATTGGCGGGGGAGATGGAAAAGTAGGCAGAGACGGTCGTCTCTCGTTGGTGTCGATGATCGCTCGATGGACGAAGAATGGCCGTGTCTGGCTTTTATCGAATCACGATGTAAACGTCAAAGGAGCGCGAATTGACTACCCAGAACACGCGTCCCGGTGGAGATATTGAATTCCAAATTCCACGATTATCGAGCCGGACAGTGCTCTATTTGTTATACTATCTGGGAGCGAGGCACGTAGCGTGCCCAGGCCGATGAGCTTACGCCGGGGTTCTGGCCTCTTGAAATATGTCGTTTATACTGACGTGAAGGTACGCGACGAGTGCGTCGCATATGTAATTCCTACTTAGAGTCACCATTACGGTAATATACGACGCATTAACCAAGTTTCTACCTTCGATACGGGACTCGACTCGGTCGACCGTCTCTTTCTCCTACTCTTCTTCTTCTTCTTCTTCTTCTTCTTCTTCTTCTTCTTCTCCTTCTCTTCTTATTCTACTACTTCTCCTTCTCCTCGTTCTCCTTCCTACCACCTACTCCGTTCTTACTCCTACTCACTACTCCTTCGCTGCGAGCTACTCTTTCTCTCTATTTATCTCATTCCCTCTTTCTATCTCTTATCCTTCTTCCTTCCTTCCTTCCTTCCATCCATCCATCCATCCATCCATCCATCCATCCATCCATCCATCCATCCATCTATCCATCCTTCTATCCTTTCTCCGCTCCTTTACGTACGCAAAGAGAACTTCGCGTGTTCGATCCATCAGGTATTTTCAGGCTTCCCACCGGATATGTCGGTGTAAAATGAAAAAGCGTATCCCTGTCGTCCAACTCGAATATCTGACACGCACGGAGCACATGGAATTCTCGCTTCCTGCTCGTCCCCCGTAATACCATAGATATCTTATGTTCCGCGAATAGGATACATCGGCATCATTGAAGCATACATGATGATAATCAAAGACTGGTAGACATTTAGAAAGTATCATCGCAGAAAGGAGACCCATTCCATAATATCCTTCCTTTTCCGCTTCTAATTACGTTCATCGAGAAACCGATCGATGTTTCATAGGACTCGAAGAACGCCAACCGGATTGCGTTGGAATCTAACGATATACCTCTTTAGGTAAGCATACGATATAGCCGTCGAGATACAAGGCACTGATCCGTTTTGTAACATTCCGCGTCTTAACGTAGCGGCATATCTCTCTTTCCCCCCTCTCTCTCTTTCTCTCTCTCTCTGTCTCTCTTTCTCGACTCCTTAGACCCTTCCCATTAAGTATACGAGGATAAGTCCTTAGCCTGGATTCAGCTTGGACTTGGAACATTAAGCGTTTACCGCCTTCCCGTAAGTTTGACCCTCTAACGTAGCTAGCTAGCTAGCTAGGTAGGTAGCTAGCTAGCCAGCTAGCCAACCAGCCAGCCAGTTCTACTACGTTGCTCTATTTCGTCGTAGTCTTATCCTCTCTCTCTCTCTCTCTCTCTCTCTCTCTCTTTCTTTCTCTCTCTCCCCTTTTCGACTCACCCCTAACCAGCCAACTCCTCGTCCAGCGATGAACGGTCCGCGTCGAAATTCGACTCCGACGGTCCTTGGACGTGCAACTAGCGAGTTTCCCAAGTCTGAACTCTCTTCGGATATCCACCTTAGCACCGGGTGCCAATAAAGGGTCTGGCAGTCTCCTCCTTCGGCGCTCGAGTGTGTCCGGTGTAACTCGGTGATCTCCAACTATCCCGTTGGATTACCAACTATTCTCGAAGACGGGGCCATCGGGGATTAGGACTGCCGGTGGTTGCTGCTCCCGTCATCCCTTCCGAGCGTGCCTTTCCATGACCATCGAGCGGTCCTCGATCCTCTTCCTTCTCTCTCTATTTCTCTTCCCCTCTCTCCCTCTCTTTGGCGCACCTAACGATGGATCCTTTAGCTCAGACTGGCTCTACTCGTCCAAGTAGGAAGCTCTGCACCACCCAAACCACCCAACCTAGACTCGCCTCGTCACCACCACCATCAGCACCACCGATACTTACACACCACCCAACCCAGTAGTCCAATATCAATTATAAGAGAAGACAAGAACGCTGCAATCACGAGCAGGCAGACCTTAACGGATCAAAGGTCTTCCAGCTCGCGGCTCTGCTGGATCACCAGTTTTTAGATAAGAAATACTTCAATTAACCGATTTCTTCCTCTTACGTTACTTTCCCCGTTCTCCCTCTTTTCTCATAGCACCGCGTAGATATCTTCTACTACTTACTACCTACCATCCCCAAGCTATTCTCCACCACGGAATGGTATTGCTCTGGGATTAGTCGAATATAAATCTCTCCCGCAGAAAGCGACGAACTCGATCCGTACTGATCCGTAAGCCCCACTTCGGCTTCGGTATCGACTGTCGAACTAATGCCGTATACCGATCGTAAGGGCATTCGGCTTTACCCGAGAAATCTTGCGAAATTCTAGAAAATATTTTCGTTTAAGGCAACGTACATATGTGTATCCATCCCTTCATCTCAGTCATATCCAATTCGCTTATAATCGGCATTCGATTTATTCCTGTTCGATTAAAAATTGATAAGATCGAGGAAAGTGGATCGCGACGGAAGATTATCTATTGTCCATGACACGTGCACGGAAGCTCCTTCGTAGCACTCCCTACGGCGAATTTGACGATTCACCGAAGTAGATAAGAATCTCTCTCTCTCTCTCTTTCTCGGAGTATACTACACTCGAGGTTACTCCACACAACCACGATATTTCCGAAAGTCGATCCGTAATCTCTATTTGCTTTCGCAATTTATATCCGTTCGTTAATCGTATAAGAAAAAGGGGGATGAGGATGAAAAGGTGAAGGTAGAGGAAAAGGAGAAAGAGTAGTAGAAAGGATATAACCAAAAGAAATTATAATTTAAGATCACCGTACGATTCGAAAGGGAACGTGGTGTATCGACGAATGCTAATGACACACCCACACGCACATACATATACATAGGTATATAAGGGCCCCCGTTCGTTCGTTCGTTATTCCGTACCTTCGCTCTTGGTATTCGTCGATGTCTGACGTTTATACCGTCGTGCTGTGGACGATTTAAGGGAATTTCGTGGAACGCCTGGAAATTTCCATGTTTAAGGCGCAGTTTAGTCTGGCTTAAAGCGCTTCCTGTCATCCGTAACCCCCATAACTACATATGTTCGGCAGCCGCGTAAACGCAGACGCGCGTGCCATAAGGTGTCGACGCGCATTGTCGATGTGCGCGAAACCATCGTCGTCGGCCTCATTCCCAGTTAGGTCTTTAAATTCGTCAAGACGTTTATGAGTATGTGCCACCGTGATCTTATCGGACATGAAAAATTCAACATTACCATCTTTTATCTCGAGCTCGTTCACGACTTTATTCTAATGATCCCTCGGCTATTTTCTCTCTCTCTCTCTCTCTCTCTCTCTCTCTCTTATTTTCATTTTTTTGTTCATTTTGTTTCTTTTTCTTTTTTTTGACGACGTTCACGTTGATTTATTTACGGTCAAAATGTATGAGCCATATCTTTCAGTGACGTCAATTATTTCGAAACTTCATCGATCGTAAAGATTGTCAATGAATTTGGATTGCGTCGAATTGAGATATTAATGAATATCAATAAACCAATTTTTAACGCTTTAATAAATGAAAAAGATCGATGGACGAATGATTGAACTATCTTATTTCCAATGCAAAGAAAATATTTACCAAGTGATTTTTTATTAATTATACTTATTATTATTATTATTATTATTATTATTATTATTATTATTATTATTATTATTTCTTTTTCATTAATTTGTCGTAGTCTTTCATCTTTATAAAAAAAAGAAAAGAAACAAAAAAAAAAAAGGAAAAGAATAAATATTACAATATTTCATAACAATCATAGGGATTAAAATTTCATTCAATTCAAAAATAATGAAGACAGTTAAACAGGTAAAATCGTATCTCGTACATTATGGCAAATGGTTTTCCAAATGAATAAACAGAAAAGAAATAAAAAAAAAAAAAGGAAAAGAAAAGAAAAAAAAACGAAAGAAGGAAAAAAAAAAAAGAAAGGTGTCTCAAAGTTGAAACGAGTTTTACTCCAGGGAGAAAAGTAGTTGGACTTTTTCGATTTTCTCCCCATATCGATAGTTCATAGTTTGCCAGTGGAATTTCATAGATAAATATATATATATATATATATATATACATATATATATATATATATATATATATATATATATATACGTACACCTTATTTTCATTTCGACGGTGACATCGCGTGTAACATATGTATGTATCGTAATCTGTGGTTCCCAACGGTATACCGTCCACCCACTTCCTCATTGACCAGCTGACATTATCGTGAGCTCGGTTACGGTATTCCCGTCCTGGTCGACTCACCGACTATCTCGCCTTCTCTCTTGCAATTAGACCAAAGCGACTTTTACAAATTGATCGATAAGCCGAGAAACTTCGATTACCCTTTCCTTTTTCTTTTTTCTTTTTTTTTTGTTTTTTTTTTTGTTTTTTTTTTGTTTTTTTTTTTTTTTTTTTAATCATTCGATTGGCAAGAAGAAAAAATAAAAGAAAAATAAGAGATGAAACAAGAGCGTAGAAATATTTTAAGGATTTACTTTACCTCGATTCGTTCGATCGAATCTCTGATCAATATTTTCCAATCTTATTACAATTTGGTCACTTCTCTGGTAAGAAGAAAAAAATAAATAAATAAATAAATAAAAAAAAAAAAAAAAAAAAAAAAAAAAAATAGAAGAGTGAGCATAAAGATCGGCCAGACCGAGATAAAGACATTTTCGCCGATACGAGAGCTAAAACGATTCACAATAATCCGCATACGTTTCATTTTCACACAACTACCATAGAAAAAGCGAAAACGCAGCATGGTGGAATCGCGTCTATAAATATTTGAAAGGGACCTGGTGGAGTTCCTTTCCTTTTTTTTTTCTTCTTTTTTTTTTACGGGCTACCCGGTAGATATCTCATGGGGCCGACATAGCCTGGACCTCGACGACCTCTTTCTTCTTCCACGTTCTCTTCTTTTTCTATTATGCCGTGATTTTTTATTGACGAAGTGGACACTGTCCTAGGCTGGCAGAGCGGCGAAGGGTCCGAGGACATCTATTACTTTGTTGCTTGCTTCTTTTCTCTCTCTCTCTCTCTCTCTCTCTCTTTCTCTTTTCATTCCAATACATATACACGGAATACATATATACATATATATTTACTTTTTCGCGTAGGGTAAAAGACCGCGAGGCCCGAGTTGAGGGTGGAAAGTTAGCGCAAGAAGGACGCCGATAGTGAAAAAAAAAGGGAAAAAAGAAAAAGAAGAAAAAGAATGAAAGAAGAAGAAAAGCAAAAGAGAAAGAGAGATAGAGAGAAACGTCGGTGGAGTCCAGTTTGGAGGGTTGAACGATCGAGTCGGTAGACTGGTATAGGAAAGGGAAGGGAAAGAGGGCGAACAGGTCAGTTTTGTCCCAAGTGTGCAATGCTCGGGGCCATAGATCACGCAATATCAGTTGTCAGGCCGGGACCGAACGGATCGAATGGTGGAGGCGATGGGGTGGACACGACGCGCTTTGCCCGGGACAACTGGACACTGCCCTGTCCCCGAAGTGCGAGTGATGACCCCCGGGGGAGCCTGGCCCATGCAAAAACTCTCCCTCCCAATCTCCATCTCTTTCTTTCTTTCTTCTACGTTCTTCTTTCCTTATTTCTTCGTCACCTACATACGTATATGTCCCTATCCACATAGTACATCCTTGTCCATCTTAGTAGTGTGTCCTTTTCGCAAGCACTTTCACCTCTTCTTTCGTTTATTGCTTAGAACACATAAAAAGGAATATCTAACGAGTACCGATAACTCAAGTTCTCCTTACTCTCTGGTGGCTCGCTTCGTATAAACCTATTTTTCTTTTTACCTCGTAGGGAGTGAATCTCGCAGTTCTCTTCGTCTCTCTTTCTCTCATACATGCTCTCTCTTTCTCTCTCTCCCCTCCCCTCTCTCTTTCACTTTCTCTCTTATTCCATTTTCTTTTGCTTTTCGTTTCTTTTCCGATCTTTTATCTCCCACCATCGGTCTCTAATCCTCGGACCCACGACTTTCAATATGGTTTGACGGGATTACCGCGACTCTTTCTCCCGAGTGCTTTCTTTTTTCTCTCTTTTCTTTTTTTCTTTCTCTCTTTTTTTCCTTCCTTTCTTTTCTTTCCTTTTTTGTGTATATGTATGAGAGAGAGAGAGAGAGAGAGAGAGAAAGAGAGAGAGAGAGAGAGAGAGAATTTCTCAACCCCTCACATGTTTTCCCTGCAGACCGTGAATGCGAAATCGCGCGATTTACTCGCCACTGTCCGATTTCGGTTCTTTACTTATTTATGTGATTGCCTACCGCGTCAATGTGAAACAATGTACCATGTTTCAGAGAAGAAGAAAGAGAGAGAGAGAGAGAGAGAGAGAGAGAGAGTGGAGAAGTGTGAGCAAGATTGAAAAAATTCGAATGAAATTATTAGAAAAATGAGTTTCTGTATAAGATCATTTGTCTTTTCTTACATTATTAAACGATTACAAATCGAGAAGTCAAGAAACAATTTCGATGACTTTTCGATCTCATTGAATTATCAACGACGACAGATCGAAGATAGAGAGAGAGAAAGAGAGAGAGAGAGAGAGAGAGAGAGAGAGAGAGAGAGACAGAAATAGAGAAAGGGGCGGAAGAGAGAGAGACAAACAAAGAGAGAAAGAGAGAGAGAGAGAGAGAGAGGAAATGCTTCTTAAAATAATTAAATACTATTCTAATTCAACATAAAATTATAATAAGTTTTCTAGAATATTTAATGTTCGACTATCTAATGGACGAGTTAATACAATAGTTTCGATGAATTATTAACTATAACAAGAGAGAGAGAGAGAGAGAGAGACAGTGAAAAAAAAAAGAAAAAGAAAATGAGAAAGTGAGAGAGAAAGAGAGAGAGAGAGAGAGAGAGAGAGAGAGAAAGAGAGAGAGAGAGAGAGAGAGAGAGATAGAAAGAGTTTATAGAGCTCGTGATGCAATCACGTAAAAACGTCTCCCGTTCACTTTCGGTCGGACTATTAATGGCACGGCACTTTCGACGAAAAGTGCACCGACAAAATCCAAACGTTTCTTCGAGAAAGGGAAGAGACGATGTCTCTTGTCTTCGCGGAGTCTCGCGACCTGCTGGACCCTTTCGATTTCGACGCCTTTTCTTTTTTTTTTTCTTTTTTACTTTTTTCTTTTTCTTCTTTTTTTGTCGCTTTTTTTTTCATTTTTTTCTTTTTTTTTGAACGACGCGACGAAAACGAACGAAGTGAGAGTGACGGAAAAAAAGAGAATTATAGAAATAAAGAGAGAAGGAGGGAGAGATAGAGAGAGAGAGAGAGAGATGGTTGAGAGAGAAGAAAAGAGAAAGAGAATTATAGAGAGAGAGAGAGAGAGAGAAAGAGAAATAGAAAGAGGTAGAAAAAGAAAGAGCATTCGGATCTTCGCGATCCACCTATAGCCAACACGTTGAACAAAGCGATAGCACACGTCGTTAAAATTAGCACAGAACAATGTACGTGGCCGGATTCAGACGGAGTTAAGTGTCTCTCTTTTCTATTTCTTTCTCTCTTTTTCTTTCTCTCTCTCCGTCTCTCTCTCTCTCTCTCTCTCCGTCTCTCTC